>NC_133325.1:789058899-789073899 GCF_042186555.1 Aquarana catesbeiana
TTAATATCTAAATAAATAAATAAAAATACATATTTAATATTTTTTTCTTTTAAATATTTTAATTTACTAGATAAAAATATTTAACCATTTGATATTGTGCTTGTTTTCATTTTCTTTTGTATGCAATATCACCTTTATTTAGGAGGAGATACTAAATTCAATTTCCCTTTGAGACACTTTTCTCCTTTCGAGAACCAGCTATACCTTTACGATCTCGCTCCAAATATTCCTACTTTCTAGATCTACGACCAAACAACACTTAACTGGATTGATATGCCCACGCACACACGGTCGGAATTTCCGACAACAAATGTTCGATGTGAGCTTGTTGTCGGAAAGTCCGACCGTGTGTAGGCTCCATCGGACATTTGCTGACGGAAATTTCCGACAACAAATGTTTGAGAGCTGGTTCTCAAATTTTCCGACAACAAAACTTGTTGTCAGAAATTCCAAGAGTGTGTACACAATTCCAACGCACAAATTTCCACGCATGCTCGGAATCAAGCAGAAGAGCCGCACTGGCTATTGACTTAATTTTTCTCGGCTCGTCGTACGTTGCGTTCTTGACGTTCGGAATTTCCGACAAGATTTGTGTGGACCGTGTGTATGCAAGACAAGTTTGAGCCAACATCCGCCGAAAAAAAAATCCCGGTTTTGTTGTCGAATGTCCGATCGTGTGTACATGGCAATAGGCCATCAAACGCATCACATCCCTTATTATCATTAAGATAATCAATATTAAATATACTTAGGACTTTAAAGGTGCCAGCAAAGACTAAGAACATTGAGGGCTCCTGGCATGAGATCTGAGCGTGTGCACTTTTTTGCTTCTCCTTGCATATTGCATTATAGGGCAGGCCAATAAATTTATTGAGCTGCTCTATGCGTGTGAAAGACAAAAAAAAAAGGTGACGGCAAAAATTTAATAATATGTTTTGGTTATGCGTTTGGACCAGACAGGGTTCATACCAAACAGGTCAACTAGCATCAATATAAGGAGAGTGCGGCTCCTGGTGATACATTACAATAAAAGATACTGGGACCCACGGTCTGCTCCTGTCAATAGACGCTGAAAAAGCGTTTGACAGGGTAGATTGGGGGTTCATGCCAGACACCTTAGTGGCAATGGGATTGGGCCCCAGATTTATGCAGTGGATCAAAGCGCTCTAAAGGTATCCTACAGCAAGAGTAAAAGTAAATTGGTCTGTTTCTGGGTAAAAAGAAATATATATATATATACTGTATATATATATATATATATATATGGAGAGTGTGGTTAAACTTGCAAGTTCCGATTAACAATGGGGGATCAAGGGCAATGTTGTCTCTGACGCAGCCAAGGCTTTTGACAGCCTCAAATGGCATTATTTGTGGCAGACCTTGGCTGCCTTCCAGTTTGGCTCCAATTATGTTAGCTGGGTAAGGCTTCTGTATGAATGGCCCAAAGCGGAAAGTGAGGATAAACAATATGTGCTCTGAGATGTTTTCTTTGGACTCGCGGGACAAGGCAGGGGTGTCCTTTGTCACCCTGCTATTTGCCTTGGCAATGAAGCCACTAGCTATAGCTATCAGGTCATCTGTCAAAGTGTAGGGATTTCAGTGGGCATCAAGAGTGGAGAAAATAGCGCTATATATGTAGGGTTGCCACCTGTCTGGGATTCACCAAGACAGTCTGGGTTCGAATCACCAGGTTTCAGAATGCCTGAAACCCGGACACAATATTCATAATGGACTGCGGCTCCCCAAGTAACCAAGTACCACAACCGCCGAGTGCATAGGGGTGCGCACGGGCCCCATCCCTATACACGGACAGGAGAGGAGAAAGGGCTTGACCTGCTCCTCCTCCACCTCCTCCCACCCCTACCACTCTGTCTGCCCACCCATGCTCCAATCTCCGGCGTTCTGTGCCTCAGCACGGGGATGTGTGGGCTGGAAATTTGAAGCTCAGGACTCGGCAGATACATCATGGATGAAAGGTGTCGATACCTGAGCCTCCATCCTCGGGTGACTGATCTCACCATCCAATGTTTGTGACTGAAGTCTCCTCACTTTTCTCTTCTGCCTCCAAGCGAGTGAGTACACTAAGGTAAGAGGGAGTTAGATAGTTAGATGTAAGGGGTGCCCTGTGGACTCTGATGTAAGGGGGGCTTTGGGAATCCTAATTGAAAGGGGAATGCTGGGAACTCTGATGTAATGGGGAAGTTTGGTGAGCAGAAACCACCTTCCATCAGAGTTCTCCATCACATAAGAGTCCACAGGTTCCCACTTAAATTTTTTATTTGTCCTGCGTCACTAAACTGTTCGGGTTTGGCTTGAGGAAAAGGTGGCAACCCTAGCTATATGCTGATGATGTGTTGCTGTTTTGGGGGATACACAGGTGTCCTTGGTGGCAGCAATGGACATAATTACAGATTTCGGATGGATATCTGGCCTAAATATAAACTGGGATATCAATGTTGCTTCCGGTTGACCATTGAAGATAGACCCGCCATGAGAGATTCCACGATTGGAAATAATCAACAAGATCAAATATCTGGGAATATATATAACTCCAAATCCCAAAGATTATATCATAAATAATATCGCTCCGCTGTTGGATAAACTTAAGTGTAAGGGGAAGATTTGCAGACGGCTGCCCCTATTGGTGGCAGGAAGGTGTCATCTAATTAAAATGACTTGGATGCCTCAATTGCTGTATGCATTGCATAATTTCCCAATCTGGATTAATAGGCAATTAGAAGACTGACATCATATTTAGAGAGTTAAAGTGGAGTTCCGGTGAAATGTATTATTTTTTTAATTGATCCTAGCATTATTACAAATAAAATACAATGATCATGATCGATTTTGCAAAAATATAAATTTCTCACATATATATATATATATATATATATATATATATATATACATATATATATATATATATACATATATATATATATATATATACATATATATATATATATATATATATATATATATATATATACATATACATATATATATATATATATATATATATATATATATATATATATATATACATATAAATACATATATATATATATATATACATATATATACATATATATATATATATATATATATATATATATATATATATATATATATATATATATATATAATATATATATATATATATATATATATATATATATATATATATATATATATATATATATATATATATATATATATATATAATGTTTAGAACTGCAAAATGCTGAAAATACCTGTGATAGTCAGTGTCCTGTTAAGTGAGAGCTGTGATCTTCCAGGAGCTCTACATCAGTAGGTAGGTAGGTGGTCAGTGTGAAATATGAAAGTTGCTGGAGAAGCACCCAAAAGATCACAGCCATCACTGTATGTAGTGCAGACCACTACAGTAATTTACAACAACCCCAGCGGTCCTCCAGATAATTCCTGGAGTTCCTCTAATTCATTTTGTTTTTTCTAGAACCTATTATAGCTTTTCATTCTCTTAATATCCCCTTTTACTTTTCCCGTACCATTTCCCATTGGTTCATTTCCTTTTCGATTTCCCTTTATATTCCTCTTTTTTTCCCTGAGAGATCTCCTTGGGTTCATTTTTTTCCTAATATCCTCTACTTCTTTTTCTAAAAAAAATCCTTTCCTTCTTGGTATCACCTCCTGACCAAAATGCCCCCATAATCCATGTTTCAGCACTTTTCATGGTTTCTTCAGGGGATAAATGTGCACAGTGCATGGTCAAGTGCATCAACATACAATATAGCTTCCTTTATGTGTATTTTATCTGAGCATTTAGTTGTTTTCTTGGAGTTCAAACAATAAATTATAACTTTAATAAAATTAGGAAGAGCAAAGGGCCTACCTGCCAGGCTTCCACCTTCTTAATATCCGCGCATGATCCATTGGCGAAAAGTCCCTTCCCAGGTGTACATGTGTATATGTCCTGCAGGGCATGGGCAATTGAATATACGGCTAAATATACATTGTACGATATCCGCAAATGAGTATAATCCAGATAGGGTGTCTCCACACTGGTGATGTTCTCTAGGCCGGTGCAGGCAGTGATGTTGGCATGTTCCTCGTTTTTCCTCGCACACCAGACATGCGGCAGTTAAAGGTCTCCTCCCAGAATTCCTTGAGAAAACCATTGCTGTTAGACATTTTTGGGTGAACTTTCTGGAGGAATTCCCGAAAACCTGGAATTTGCCCAGCTCTCAATGCAAATCCAATGGTTCCACCAATAACATGGAAGTATTCGGGGATAGCAATCAATGATGAGCTGGCCCAGGCCTCGCTAGCAAGCCAGATGCGTCCCGTGATATTACGCCTGACTATTTCCTTGATGAGCGGCTCAAGGTCTGGCCCGCTGGAGAAGACAACGATGACTTTGGCTGTGGAGTTTTGGATGACATCCACCACTTTCTCAATCTCCTCTATCGGCGTGTACTGCGAGATGAGCTCGCTGAAGTCGATGCAGATATCTCGCTCTTCAGCCTCTTCTCTGAACTTCTCAATTCCTGGCCTACCGTAGTCATCATCTGCGGCAATAGTTCCTACCCAGTTCCACTGGAAGTACTCAATGATGTCTGCCATGGCGGTGGCTTGGTGCTCATCATTGGGCATTGTACGCAAAAAAGATTTATACTGGTTCTTGTTACTGAGAAGGCGACTGGAGGATGCGTAACTGACCTGCAAGATCAAAGTTTGACATTACTTTCTCAACATAGACACATGCCTCACACTACTGTTTAGACCAGCCTTTCCCAACCAGGTTGGTGTGAAACCCTTGTACTCCCCCAGAAGTTGCTAAGGCTTCCTTGAGCAGTTAGCAGTTTTGGGTAAATCTCTCTCCTGATGGTGCCTGCATTGTTCTGACACCAATGACACAGAGCCAGTGGCATGGGACCAGAGGACTTCTCCTTTGGTTTAACTGGTAAGTAAGCACTGACGTGTGATCTACTTGTAAAGTGGATGTGCTTCCCACTTTTCCCACAATTTTAAGGAGCATGCTTTCCCTGGTCCCCCAGTGTATGGGGTAACTACACTGATTACTAGTTTATGGGGGCAATACACTGACTACCAATGTATGGGGTCACTACACTGACCACCAATGTATGGTCACACTACACTGTAGTATGTATGTATGTACAATGTATAGGGTGTATGGTGGCACAACACCAAATACCAATGTATTGGGTCACTACACTGGCCGCTAATGTATAGGAGTGCTACAATTACCACCAATGTATAAGGACACTATACTGTCCCCCAATGTATGGGTGATCCACTATGACCACCAATGGAAAGGGGGAACTACACTGACCCTTAATGTATAGGGGTAATACACTGTTCCCCAATATACAGGGGCACTACAATGACCACCAGTATAAAGTGGCACTACACCATTACCCAATGTATGGGGGCTCTACAATGACCACCAATGGAAAGGGGAACTACACTGACCGCTAATATATAGGGGGGATACACTGTTCCCCAATATACGAGGGCGCTACAATGGCCACAAATGTAAAGGGGCACTGCACTGTCACCCAATGGGGGCACTACTGACAGTTAATGGAATGAGTATTCTTTCAAATGACCACCAGTGTAAGGGGACCCTTCTCTTATTGACCACCAATGCTAGCATACCATAAGCTATAGACATCATTTTTAGCAAGGGTTACATTAGAACTGAACATTATTTAAAGGTTTCCTCAAAAGTTAAAGAAAAAAGGTTGAGAAAGGCTGGTTTAGACGAGATTAAGAAATGTTTGTTGAATGACATAAAAAAACTGGAAATAGCAATGAATTAAAATCAAAATTTCTGTAGAGGTGAGGTCAATATTTGCTTCACTAGAGGTATATTTGCATTCCACAGCTTTCATCCACTATACAAGGGGAGGGGCAGCGATGGTGGCTACATCATTGACCAAGTCTGGCCAGCAACCATATTTGGGTAGTGATGTCACTGCTATCTCCACCCTTTGCTGAAAAGGGATTCCCTCTGATGTTGGTAGTTCCCAGGGATAACGCGGGTGCAAGAAGTCATGCTTCCTTAGGAGCCAGTGACATTGGTAAGCCGTGAACCAATGCAGAACTGCAGGTGCTGTTTGAGGTTCTAGCAGGTCCTGTTCTGATAAACCGCTGGGAGTACAGGCGAAGACAGAGCTCGTCCCAACTCCATGGTTACTAAGATTAAAAAGGAAAGTCCTTAGCTGCACATCACTTCATAAAAATGTGTGTGAAAAGTGAAAAACAGCCGGCTCCATCCAGGGCCACCTCCCAACGCTTTTCTGTTTATGAAAGTGAGAGAAAATCTCTTCAGTGTGAAGGAAATTCCCTCTTATACTGAACTGGTTATTCCCATTGAAAGATTTCCCCTCTATCCCTGTTCTGGTCAGAACTCAAAATTTTGGTTTCCCACCACTTTCTGTCCCAGTGACAAAGGTCACCAGTAGGGATGAGCCGATGGTGTGGACTGAACTTTGGCTGTTCAGGAGCTTGGACAAATGCCTGAACTTTAGCCCCGTTTAGCCCCCTGTTTGTCGAGAGCAGTGTTTCTACAGCTTCCCATTGTCACTAAAAAGCCACACTTCTCTACAAAAACCTGTGTGTGAAAAGTGAAAAACAGCCTCAGTCTAGGCCCCATCCAGGGCCACCCCCAATGAGTTTTCATGGGGATGGAGCCCAGACTGAGACTGTTTTTCACAGGTTTTTTTTAGTGATGTGCAGCTAAGGACTTTCCTTTTTAGTGACAGTTATGCCGGCCATACACGGTTCGAATTTCGTAAGAATTTTCTTTTGAAAATTGTATGAAAGAATTTTCGTATGAATTTCGCACCATTAGTGAGCTGCAACAACGGCCGATTTTTGTGCGGCAATCAAATTTGAGGAATCGGACATGTTGGAAATTTTTAGAAAAATTAACGATTTTCTAATCAATGATGGGAGAATCGTGCGAGAAATGTAATAAGAAAAGAAAATTTACAGAGAGAAAAGAAGATTCCCAGCCACGAAAATTCTTTTCTGTAGCAACATGCGGTGAAATTGAAGGCTTGGTCGGCCGAATTTCGAAAATAAATGGTGGCATCATCGGATCACAAAAAAAACCGAACATTCTGATTTTGAAAAGAAAATTTGTTCGAAATTCGACCGTGTATGGCCTGCTTTAGAAGCTGTCATATATACAGGCAGTAGAAACACTGCTTCTACATATGACTTCTGGCACTCAACAAACAGGAGGCCAAATGGGCTAAAGTTTGGGCATTTGTCCGAATGCCCGAACAGCCAAAGTTTGGTCGAAACTGTCAGCTCATCTCTACTGGTGACCTATGTCACTGGGATACAAAGTGATGGGAAATCAAAATTGTAAGTTCTGACCAGAACACGAGTAGAGGGGAAATCTTTCATTGGGAAAATCATTTCAGTATAAGAGAGAAATTTACTCTCACTTTCCTAAACATAAAGTAAAGGTTATAAGGTTATTCTCTCAAATGGGACTCAGATGGCAAAAAAAACCTGACATGAGGTTTTAATCATGAACCTTGATACAAAGTTTTATGTTTAAAAGTAGTGGGTGAAGAAAGATTTGTGGTTTTTGAGTGCAGTCTTCATGTGGCTAAAGAAGAAGTCTCACGATCAGTGAAAAATTAAATAATGGTCTATACACGCAGGTAGTAATACCTTTCTTTGCTTTTCAAAAGAAATGTAAGGGGCTGATCAGAAAATCCCTTCTTTACTTCTTCTATTATTGCCAATCAGCTCCTCCCCTGCCAGAAGCATTACTATTGTTTAGCTCAGCCTCCACAACCCCCTATTTGTGCTATAGCACAATTGTTGCATAGGCAATGAGGTGCTCTGTATTTTATATTGGGGGCACATATGTAATTCCTTTATTGAAAAGCCAAGTGAGCTTTGAAAATGAATTGAAAATGAATTGAGCTCTATGTGATGATTATCATACACAGACATACTGTATATGGACTGCCAATAGCCTCAATGGTGTTGATTTACTAAAACTGGAGAGTGCAAAATCTGGTGCAGCTATGCATAGTAACCATTTAGCTTCCAGTTTTTTACTAGTCTACCTAAACTTTTAAACAAAAAGTTTAGAAATACTTTATCCCTATACATAGGCTCACAGATGGATCAATAGTAAACATCTAATCTCCATGTTAAGCCTATAGGACCATTTAGGGACCCAACTTCTACAGTTACTCTCCTTTCACCTGAGGTATATGGAAAAGCCCCAGCAGGTTGGCAACTGCGGTTGATATTCCGGAGCCCGTAGCTCCAACCACGGCAATGGTGGAGGGCATGTGCTCTGAACAGTTACAGAAATCATCCAGGTTTAGCGAGTCAATCTTGTTCTGGGCCACAAAGCTGAGGGTGGCCTCCAGGGCCTTAGAGACCGTGTTGCAAGTGTCGAAAATCCTGTAGCCCAGAGTGATGTTCGGCAGCATGGTGGTTAAGTTGTTGATCTCCTCGATGGCGAATATCATGGCTTGTAGCCATCGGAACCCACGAAAGTTATATCTGCAACAAAGACAAAAGAGAGTTACGTGATATGTGGCTGGCATATATTGGGATGTTTACTAGGAACTGTTGACATTCCGTTCATTAATAATCCTTTAATGACACTTTGATCAAATTTCGGCATTCCAAGGACAAGGCTACAGAAAATGGTTGGCACTCTTCCATTTGGAAATAATCCATGTCAGATAAGTGTTAATATCTTCAATTGTTCTCAGCTGTAAAGGAAAGATCTAAGGACCAGACTTCCTTAACTTATTTCCTCTATATAGTTTTGTTCCTGTCTCTAAACTGAGGTAAAAGTGAAACTCTCACAGGACCAATTGTCTGTGACGAGGAAGCCCAAAACTGTACCTACAGGATTATTTGTTACACACTGTCCATATTACAAGGACAGAGCCATGATGTATTCTTTCAAATTGTGGCTGGGATATGTTCAAAGTGGAGGTCGTTGACCAGCCTTACTCAACCTTTTTTTTAAAAAAAACCCTTGAAATAATTTTCAGGTCCCAGGGAACCTCTGCTAGAAATGTATATATCTACAATTCAGTGATCAGTGGGAAGAATATTCCTTACATTGGTGGTCAGTGGGAAGAATGCTGCTTACATTGGTGATCATTAAGAAGAATCCTCCTTACATTGGTGGCCAGTAGGAAGAATGCTCCTTACATTGGTGATCAGTGGGAAGAATGCAGTGGCGTCACTGGGGGGGGCAGAGGGGGCCATGACCCCCCAAAATTATACTGTGTCCCCCTATGTTCCCCCCAATTAAAAGAAACTGACACTGGAATGCAGGGGACTGGGACAGACTGAGCTGCCATAGCACTGGCTCCTCCTCCATCGGCCTCTACTTCTGGCCACTGGTTGCTAGAGCCACCTGGCATCTAGCAACCAGTGACGTCATGGCTGCGAATCCCTCTCTGCCCAGCGTTGAAAGCAGAGGATTTAACTTCCTCCACCTCTGAGCCTAGCCTAGTGCTCCTGGGGCGGTGGGTCGTGGCCGCCTGGGTAGGAGGGGCGGCTGGGTAGCACATAGGGGAACTGAACCATCCATTTCTCTTCTGCTGCTGCTGAATTCCTGCTTCTCCTCCTGCAGGAATTCAGCGTGGCAGATAAATGGACGTATTGGTATGTGCTGTCTAGCCGACCCTCCTACCCAGGTGGCCATGGCCATATTGCAGGGGACCCGTGCGGGCACAGCTATTTATCCAATCAGGGAGCCCATAGGGAACTATAGACTACCTCTGGTTTCTCCTCCGGGTGCAGTGCATCTTTTGTGCATGCAACCTCCTCTGGCTGGCAGACCTGATGGTCCCTCTCAGCCTGCAGCTACACGAGCGGGTGGGCGTGGCGGGGGTGTGGCCATCTTCACTTACATGCACAGGTGACTCCTGCAGCAAGTCCCTCTATGTGCAATTCTTCAGCTCCCTACTGTGGTTAGCACACTTTATGCCCTGCCCCCCCACTGTATAATGGTGACTGCCCTTCCACCCTATATACTGCTCCCCATTGCATAATGGTCACTGCTCGGCCCGTATATTGCTCACTGCTCCCCCTCCACACTCTATACTGCTGTCCCCCTGTATACTGCTCACTACCCCCCCAACGTATACTGCCCAGTGCCTACCCATTTTATACTGACCACCCCCCTCTCCTGTATACTGCCCCCCCCACTGTATTAGGGTTGCCACATCATCCCTGTAATCCAGGACACATATGAATTCCACAGGTTCTGGGGCTGATTTAATGCAGAAAAAGCACCAAGTGAGTTTAATTACCACCTTAATCAGCCACAGAACCTGTGTAATTAATGTGTGTCCTGGAGTAAAGGGATGGTGTGGCAACCCTACACTGTATACTGCTCCCCTCCACTATATACTGCTCCCCAGATATACTGCTCACTGCTCCCCCCCACTGTATGCTGCTCCCCTCCACTGTATACTGCTCCCCTCCACTGTATACTGCTCCCCTCCACTATATACTGCTCCCCCATATACTGCTTCCCTCCACTATATACTGCCCCCCCATATACTGCTCACTGCCCCCCCCCACTGTATACTGCTCCCCTCCACTATATACTGCTCCCCCATATACTGCTTCCCTCCACTATATACTGCCCCCCCATATACTGCTCACTGCTCCCCCCCACTGTATGCTGCTCCCCTCCACTGTATACTGCTCCCCTCCACTGTATATTGCTCCCCTCCACTATATACTGCTCCCCCATATACTGCTTCCCTCCACTATATACTGCCCCCCCATATACTGCTCACTGCCCCCCCCCACTGTATACTGTTCCCCTCCACTATATACTGCTCCCCCTGTATACTGCTGCCCTCCACTATATACTGCTTCTCCATATACTGCTCACTGCTCCCCCATTATATACTACTCCCCTTCACTATATACTGCTCCCCTCCACTGTATACTGCTCCACCCGTATACTGCTCCCCTCCACTATATACTACTCCCCCCGTATACTGCTTCCCTCCACTATATACTGCTCCCCCTTATACTGCTCATTGCTCCCCCCCCACTGTATACTGCTCCCCTCCACTATATACTGCTCCCCCTGTGTACTGCTTCCCTCCACTATATACTGCTCCCTCCCGTATACTACTCACTGCTCCCCCCACTGTATACTGCCCACTGCCCGCCCTCCCCAATATACTCCTCCTCGTGGACACTGACTAACAGGTGACAGCAAGTGAGCAAGCACTGCCACTGAAACCATCCCCCAAGCACTGCCACTCATTCACCCCCACCCCCACTGATCCCATCCTCCTAATGAAGGACTACAGGTCCCAGCATGAACCCCTGAGATCTAAGGGGTTACATCCTTAGATCTCAGGGGTTCATGCTGGGACTTATGGTCCTTCCATTTTGGAGGGAGTCACATCCTTAGATCTGAGGAGCTCATGTTGGAACTTGTAGTCCTTAATTTTTGGGGGATGATGACCCCCCAAAACTGAAAGACTACAGGTCCCAGCATGAGCCCCTCAGAGCTGAGGATGTGACATGCCCCCCCCCCAATGGAGGGGGTAGGAATTAGGTAGATCAGTGGTAATGGTAAGTATAGGAATCAGGTAGGTCAGTGTAGTGGACAGGTAGGTCAGTGTAGTTGAGCATAAAACAAAGATGAATTTGAAGATTTAAAGGATTTGAGGATTTGAAGACCTCTGGAGTGCATTCTATTCTTGAAAAAAACCCAAAACAATATATATTGCGTTTTATAGTTGGCCCCCCTACTTTTGTCCCTGTCCCCCCATGTTCCCCCCTTAAATATGAAAGCTGGAGACGCCACTGGAAGAATTCTCCTTACATTGGAGGTCATTGAGAACAATGCTCCTTACATTGGTGATCAGTGGGAAGAATGTTTCTTACATTGGTGGTCAGGGGAAGAATGCTCCTTACACTGGTGGTCAGTGGGAAGAATGTTCCTTACATTGGTGGTCAGGGGGAAGAATGCTCCTTACACTGGTAGTCAGTGAGAAGAATGTTCCTTACATTGGTGATCAGTGAGAAGTATGTTCCTTACATTGGTGGTCAGTGGGAAGAATGCTCCTTACATTGGTGATCAGTGAGAAGAATGTTCCTTACATTGGTGATCAGAGGGAAGAATGTTCCTTACATTGGTGATCAGTGAGAAGAATGTTCCTTACATTGATGATCAGTGAGAAGAATGTTCCTTACATTGGTGATCAGTGAGAAGAATGTTCCTTACATTGGTGGTCAGTGAGAAGAATGTTCCTTACATTGGTGATCAGTGGGAAGAATGTTCCTTACATTGGTGATCAGTGGGAAGAATGTTCCTTACATTGGTGATCAGTGAGAAGAATGTCCCTTACATTGGTGGTCAGTGAGAAGAATGTTCCTTACATTGGTGATCAGTGGGAAGAATGTTCCTTACATTGGTGATCAGTGAGAAGAATGTTCCTTACATTGGTGATCAGTGAGAAGAATGATCCTTACATTGGTGGTCAGTGGGAAGAATGTTCCTTACATTGGTGATCAGTGGGAAGAATGCTCCTTACATTGGAGGTAGGTGGGAAGAATGTTCCTTACATTGGTGGTAGGTGGGAAGAATGTTCCTTACATTAGTGGTAGGTGGGAAGAATGCTCCTTACATTGGTGGTAGGTGGGAAGAATGTTCCTTACATTGGTGATCAGTGGGAAGAATGTTCCTTACATTGGTGATCAGTGAGAAGAATGTTCCTTACATTGGTGATCAGTGAGAAGAATGTTCCTTACATTGGTGATCAGTGGGAAGAATGTTCCTTACATTGGTGATCAGTGAGAAGAATGTTCCTTACATTGGTGATCAGTGAGAAGAATGCTCCTTACATTGGTGATCAGTGAGAAGAATGATCCTTACATTGGTGGTCAGTGGGAAGAATGTTCCTTACATTGGTGATCAGTGGGAAGAATGCTTCTTACATTGGAGGTAGGTGGGAAGAATGTTCCTTACATTGGAGGTAGGTGGGAAGAATGTTCCTTACATTGGTGGTAGGTGGGAAGAATGTTCCTTACATTAGTGGTAGGTGGGAAGAATGCTCCTTACATTGGTGGTAGGTGGGAAGAATGTTCCTTACATTAGTGGTAGGTGGGAAGAATGCTCCTTAAATTGGTGGTAGGTGGGAAGAATGCCCCATTACAGTTACCTGAAAAGTTAATTGGTAAGTGGTAGCTTATCTGAGAGGTAAAAATTGCTCATTTGGTGATTTATATGTTGTTACTTTCAGACTGTTAATTATATTACACATTTACATGATATGTCATTACTTGTACTTATCATAGCTCATGTATCTATTCCCTTGGTTTGGAAGTGACGAAATCTGTATTTTTTGCTATGTTCAGTGTTTTTATGTGTAGTCTGAAATTCAATAAAACTTTATGGAAAAAAAACATATTTGATCAAAGAACAGTTTCCCCCAAAATACCTTCACATCTGTATATGTATTGCCAATAAATCTAAATGTCTAAAAATTTCTAATTTCCCAAGGAACCTTTAGAAATCTCTGTAGGAGCCTTAGGGATCCACAGAACCCTGGTCGAAAAGGGCTATAGTTGACCAATAACTCTGAGAAGACAGCCTATCAATTTACTTGAAGATACGGATACCATGTTATATACTTAGTCTAAACCCCAATAACGAATGTCTCTTATTTGCTTCCTTTTGGCCTGTTAAATATAGCATTGAAAGTGTTTTATAATAAAAAATAGCTGGTAATTCACCCAGAATCTTGTGAGCTGGTAACTTCCTGTGCGCTCCCACCTCTTTCTTCTGACTGTTATCAGTTTTTGTTCCTAGCTTTAGCATTGTTCCCAGCTATCTCTGAAGGTTACAGTACTCCTCCTCTCTATGGTATGGAAAGGAGGGATGTCCTGTAATTTTGTCAACAGTAACAACACTGCTCTTACACATTAAGACAGGAAGTATGTTACTGGCAGGATCACTACAAAGATCTGATAAGCTGCAATATATTACATTTTTTGGTACTGGGTTTAGATATAACTTTAATTTTATGGAAAGGTTGCACATGGCAACCAATGAATAATGAAATATTTGGAGGGATTATCCAATAGTACTGTTGGCATTGGACCCACAAATTGTATGCAGGACTCTACTCAGCTTCAACAACTTGAAACAGTGTCCAGGCGGCAAACAGTACCTTAATTAAGTGTCTTATAAAATGAAACTTGGGACAAAGTTTTATATTTAAAAGTAGCGGGTGAAGAAAGGCTTGTGTTTTTTGAGTGCAGTCTTCGTGTGGTTAGAGAAAAAAATCTAATTATCACAGAAAATGTATATAATGGTCTATACGTACATGCATTCAGGAATAGCTTTCTTTGTTTTTTAGAAGAAATTTAAAAGGTTCCATTACTGCCTGTCAGCTTCTCCCCTGCCAAAAGCCCGATTTGTGGACATTACTATTGTTGAGCTCAGTTGCCATCACCCCCTGTCTGTGGTATAGCAAAACTGATGTATATACTGAGGTGCTCAGTATTTTATATTTGGGGCATGTATGTAATTCCTTTATTCAAATGCCAATCAGGTGAGCTTAGCGTGATGGTTATCATACACTGACATACTGTACATGGATCTCTTACAGTCCTGTGCTGTCAATAGTCTCAGTGGGGGAGATCTACCAAAATCAGCTTCCAGGTTTTATTGACAAAGCTTAATTGAACAAGCTTAAGTTAGAAGCTGATTGGTTACCATGCACAGCTGCCCAAGAGCACCAGTGAACAAGTTGCACCAGTTATAGGATATTTCCCCCAATGTGTCTCAATGGGAAACTGAGGTGAAAACTGATACACCCCGTCCCTTGCACACATCGCTATTGTCGTGCCCAGGCTAAGCTCATTTGTTTCCACCCCTATCTGCTCTGACATGTCCCTCCCTCTGTGCTGTGAAGGCTCTGGTCTCAGCCTGCTGGAGACAAGAGCTGACAA
>NC_133325.1:789978899-790126399 GCF_042186555.1 Aquarana catesbeiana
CCTCACTCGGCTCCATGTTTCAGAGGAGAAAGGACGCGATCGTCTCCACTGCTACCGACGACTCCGGTAAGTGGTAGAGATGACCGGAATGCGGTGGGAGGGGGGAGACCCTCTCCCGTTCCTGATAAAAGTGATCTGGTAGCGAATCTGGAGCGGAGACCACTTCTATCTGAAAGCCAGCCGCTCCCTGTTGTTGAAAATACTGGGTTCATGGCAGCTAGCTGCTGCCATAACAACGGTATTTAGCGTCAAAGTACCGATGTACAATGACGGCGATTTGCGCTAAGTGGTTAAATAGCCAGAAGGGGCTGGCTGTAGGTGGGACTGAAGAGCAGGAAATGATCACCAGGTGAGCGACTGTGGATAATTGGCAGCACTCATTGTTCCGACAGCTGAGCAGCCTGAGCACAGAGAAGGAGCTGCTGAGAGCCCTCCCTGCCCTGACACTCTAGACCCCAGGCATGTACTGGCCATCGGGACTACCGGGAGTTTCCCAGTGGGCCGATGGCTCAGTGGACCGGTCAGGTGAAGTCCTGGAGCCGCTCCTCTCTGACAGTGAGTGATCGCAATTTCACTCCTGTCAGGAGATGCAGCTGCCGTCACTTGCTCGAGAGAGCATTAGGCTTTCTGCTCCCTCCAGCCTGAAGGGGGAGATAGACAGCCGGCAGACTTTCCTTCCTCTCTCCCCTTATCACTTGTTATCACATGACTGGAGAGAGGAACGAGAAGTTGCCTTCAAAACTGTGAGTACATGGGGGAGGAGAGGGAGGACACACTGATGTGAAGGGGGCTTCTGATGGGGGCTCTGATGTAAAGGGGGCTGCTGGTGGGGACTCTGATGTGAAGGGGGCTGGTGGGGACTCTGATGTGGAGGGGAATGCTGGTGGGGACTCTGATGTGGAGGGGCTGCTGGTGGGGACACTGATGTGGAGGGGGCTGCTAGTGGGGACTCTGATGTGGAGGGGGCTGCTGGTGGGGATTCTGATGTGGAGGGGGCTGCTGGTGGGGACTCTGATGTGGAGGGGGCTGCTGGTGAGGACTCTGATGTGGACACACTGATGTGAAGGGGGCTTCTGATGGGGACACACTGATGTGAAGGGGGCTGCTGATGGGGACTCTCTAATGTGAAGAGGGGTGCTGATGGGGGCACTCTGATGTGAAGGGGGCTGCTGGCGGGGACTCTGATGTGAAGGGGGCTGTTGGTGGGGACTCTGATGGAAAGGGAGCTGCTGATGGGGACACACTGATGGGAAGAGGGCTTCTGATGGGAATACACTGATGTGAAGGGGGCTGCTGGTGGGGACTCTGATGTGAAGGGGGCTGCTGATGGGGACTCTGATGTGGACACACTGATGGGAAGGGGGCTGCTGATGGGGACACTCTGATGTGAAGGGGGTTGTTGGTGGGGACTCTGATATGAAGGGGCTGCTGGTGGGGACTCTGATGGGAATACACTTATGTGAAGGGGGCTGCTGGTGGGGTCTCTGATTTGAAGGGGGCTGCTGGTGGGGACACACTGATATGAAGGGGGCTGCTGGTGGGGACACACTGATATGAAGGGGGCTGCTGGTGGGGTCTCTGATGTGAAGGGGGCTGCTGGTGGGGACACGCTGATGTGAAGGGGGCTGCTGATGGGGACTCTCCGATGTGAAGGGGGCTTCTGATGGGGACACTCTGATGTGAAGGGGGCTGCTGATGGGGACACTCTGATGTAAGGGGGCTGCTGATGGGGACATTCTGATGTAAGGGGGATGCTGTTGGGGACACTCAAAATTAAAGTGGGTCGGTCATGATGAAGTCCAGGGCCAAATTTTTGTCCCAGTCCAGCCCTGCTAGACCCCCAGGACCTACAAGGGAGAGGACTGCCTGGTGCCATACCAAGTAAGTTCTCCCTGGGACAATGTTAAGGACTATTCTGGAATCCCTTGCTCTTAAATACTATTCAAGGCAGACAGGTGGGTGGGTAGGTTCCAGCTGGGGATTAAAGAGATTCATCCAAGGGGACTAAAGTGCTCCTTAAAAAGGAACCGCAGCCCCCCCCTCCATTTTTTTCCCTGCTTACCTTTTACATTCTTCAGCACAGTAAGCACACTCACCTAGCCAGTGGATCCAGCGTTGAGCTACTGGAATTCTCTTCTCTAAAGTTGCTGCTGCATGTTGTCTGTTACAGCTGCCGTCTCTTCTGGGTGCAGGTGCCGCTAGGTTTGCCTGCTCTTCATTACTGAATGAGACTGCACATCATGCACCCCAGGAGGCACCGTGTCATTCGCCTAGGCAAATTCCAGAATTCGGAGGGTGGGCTGAGCCTTTGATGGAAAAAAAAACATGTAAGTAAACAAACAAACAAAATAACCCTGATATCAGTGTTGCGGAGGGGGGGCAGGATGAAGAGGAGGAGAGTGCTGTGGGAGGGTAAAGGTTTAAAGACATGTAGCAATAACTCTCGGTCAGGGTTGCCAACCGCCAGTAAATTTACTGACAGTTTGTAAAAATGTGTGATTTTTTTACAACTGCCAGTAAATATCAGGGGCTGATAATTTCATGCGGTGTTGACTTTTTAAGTGTAAATCAAGCAAATTACTTTGTTATAGGTATTGTCAGTGTTCCCATATCATGTTTATACTGTTCAAATATTTGCTGTGTTAGTTTTAAATAGAAGTTCTGTAATTTCTCAAGTTGCCAGTAAAGAATGTGCTCCGCCAGTAAATTTTCCATGTTTTGTCAGTAAAAAATGCTGCGGGAGGTTGGCAACTCTCGGTGGAGCTGCTGATTTAAGCGGGCTTGTTACATTCACTCTCCTTCCCTCTGTTTCACCGGCACCGGGTCTAGGGTTCCGTTGCGTTTACCTCTGGACGATACACGCACCAACACTTGAGTACGTTTTCAATGCTTTATTGAACAATCCACGAAAGAAGTAGCAGGAAAGAGGAGGAAATGGAACTGCAGGGAAGCTCAAATACCTTCTGTAGGATTTGTGAATGTCCTTTAGAATTTAGCTTTGTAATCGGATGCGATCCCCTTGCGGGACACAATCTTTGCTCGCCTGGATAGGCCTCTCTCACTTACCTAGCAGCCAGTACTTAACACGAACAAAAGTCTCTGCCACAGACTTGCTTAAGATGAAACTGTACAATCCTCTGCCACAGGATGTATAAGTGTTGCAGTGAATTTCAGACACAGTACTTGAACCTTTAAGCCAACCCGGCAATACTATGCTGTAAAGTAACTTTGGGATACGTCCTCCAACCGAGTCACCAGGCCCCTCTCCAGACCAGCACTCTGAGTGATCCTTCCATGACGGGTCCTCCCCTGGGATCTCCTCGGTTGTCCAGCTTCTTCCCTCTGGATAGACAGCTCAGGACCATTCCTTGGCTTCAGTGGTAGGCCAAAGACAAACTTCTGGGCCCACTCACGCGCCGGAGACGGAGGACCATGAGGTAGCACTCTAACGCATACCCGTCGGCCAGGAGGGCCAGCAAGTGACTGTAAAACGACATTAGAACATGGCGTCTGTTCTAAAATACCCTCTCCCAGAATGCAACCCGGAGGACCACCCCCGCCGAGTTCTCTCCGGGGACAGAAGAGCACCCATACGCTTCAACACGTTGCCTTTCCAACACTAGCCAATGGTAACAACGACACCCACTGGCTCAGTATGGAAACACACGCAACGTCAGCCAAGCTGGAACAGAGGCAAATCTAACTTCTTTCAACGAGCAATTTACTAAATTTACCTATTAGATGGTAGATCATAAATCTACCAGCGCTACAGACAAATTTTAACTGATCCATTAAAAGACTGATGCCACTTCGGAAGGAGTAGAGTCCAGGATCCATCCTTTCTGTACAGTGAACAGAAAGTTTGTTCTCAGAGTTGCTGTTACTAGTCAAGTTGGGTATCCCATATACCCCTAGACCTATTTAAGTTATTTACCCCCAAATAAAACAACAAAAACAAGCCCATGAACTGGTTACTGACTCTGAATGAAAGTTGGAAAAATGCGTGTTGCCTAGGCCGTGCAGCTATAGGGGGACCCAAAAACTCAGCTGCTCCATAGGGGGTAGAGCTACACATATAGATATAAAAAGAAAACCCCTGGTAGAAGATACCAGGCATAGGGGTTACTGTTGGTAACACAAGGATCACATTAGAGTTTTATTAAAAAATTGTATAATTTATTGGTATTAAAGCGGAGGTCTGCCAATTTTTTTTTTTTTTTAAAGTCAGCAGCTACAAATACTGCAGCTGCTGACTTTTAAAATAAGGACACTTACCTATCCAGGGCGCCCGCAATGTCGGCACCCAAGGCCAAACCATCCCTTGGTCCTCGGATGCTGCCGCCGCCATCTTTGGTAAAGGAATCAGGAAGTCAAGCCTTGCAACTTCACTTCCTGGTTCCCTACTGCGCATGTGCGAGTCACGCTGCGCAATCTGAATGGTCCCTGCTGTCTCTGGGACCCGTGTGTCTCCCAGCAGACAGCGGGGGGGACGGGAAGTGGCGTAGACCCCCCTCGGGGGTCTATGCCCGGAAGTGGGTGCAAATACCTGTATTATACAGGTATCTGCACCCCCTCCCCCCTGAAAGGTGCCAAATGTGACACCGGAGGGGTCAGAAAAGCAGAAGTTCCATTTTTGTGTGGACCTCCGCTTTAAGCAGGTATAAAAACAAATTATAATGCTGCTGACCAATTTGGTAGCAGCTTCACAGCAACATCAAATTACTGTAGCGCTGCTCTCTTGGGGACTGCTTAGAATGACCTGCTCATCTGCACTGCCATGACCTGGTGAACATTCCAACCCACCTGGCACACTGGGTTCAGACATCCTGGTACCACTGTAGCTGCACGGCTACAGATCACCAGTACTATAGAAGGGACAGGCTGCACCTAAATGAGGAGGGTGCAGATCAGCTGGGAGTAATGGCCAAAAAGTTAGAGGGGTTTTTTAAACTAGGCGACGGGGGGAGGGCCCAGAGGTAGAGATAGTCAGCATGAAACAAGTGCTAGTTGCAGAGAAATAGGATTAGCTTCTGTAATCAATACTAAAAATAATGCTCTCCGACCATTCTCCGTTGACTCTATCTCTGGAATTGAGAGAACAACTTGTTCGTCCAGTGTGGAAAGTCAACCCCCAGTGGAGTTCTGCACGTTTGCTGGAAGCTGCAAATAGCCAGACTGGGGTAAAGTCCCATCCATGAACTGTATGTTTCTTTGTATTTTGTTTTATGCTGAAGATAAGCAGACTTTTATGTGTTTTGTTTTAGTTTTGCTGCTGGAAGCATTTCTTTGAGTTTGCCTTAAAGGGGTTGTAAAGGTTAAAATTTTTTAGCCTATAAGTGATCTCTTTGCTATAGAGATATTGAATATATTTGTTATTTCCATTTAAAATATGTATTAACCTGTTAAATTAGTATGCTATTTCTTGTCCTCATCGTTTCCTCTATTCAGTCTCTTCTCTACTTTCGGGTTTCGGAGCGCGTTCACTAAAGCGACATCACAGCATCAAAGGAACTACATTTCCCTTGAGGCTTAGCGGCATCACACATGCGCATTGCCGCTTTTTCGCCATGTCACCTAACGAGAACGAGCGTAGTTCTCGTTTCTATTTCAGCCTTGCATGTTCACACGCCACCCATTTAAGACACCCATTCCCGCCTCCCCAGCACGCCCATAACATAAAGAACCAAATAATAGTAACTTTTGAAAAAACTAATAAATATATTTAATTCTTTATTGATAATGTCTTCATCGTATTTCCTACCTAACTACCTATTAGGGATGAGCCCGATGTTCGCTGAATAGTGAACAATTTGGGGTGTTCGCGGCAAATTCGAAAGCCGCGGAACACCCTTTAAAAGTCTATAGGAAAAATCATAAGTGCTAATTTTAAAGGCTTATATGCATGGTATTGTTCTAAAACGTGTTTGGGGACCCGGGTCCTGCCCCAGGTATACTATAGACACCCCCCAGGTATGAAATTTAAAGGAATATTTCACCTTTATTGTTTCACTTTAAACATTATTAAAATCACTGCTCCCGAAAAAACTTTTTTTTGCATTGATCCATGTCCCCTGGGGCAGGACCGGGTTCCCAAACACTTTTTATGACAATAACTTGCATATAAGCCTTTAAAATGAGCACTTTTGATTATTCATGTTCGTGTCCCATAGACTTTAACAGTGTTTTTTGCCTGTTCGCATGTTCTGCTGCGAACCGAACCAGGATGTGTTTGGCTCATCCCTACTACCTACCAATCATTTATTTAAAGATAATAATCTGTATAATTTTTATTTACCCTTGTACATGTGTGTGAGATATATATAAAAAAAAATCTGTGTGTAATATCTCAAAATATATTAGAATTTAATTTTTCAAATGAATTTTTTTGATGTTTCAAAATTTTTATATATATATATATATATATATATATATATATATATATATATATATATATATATATATATATATATATATATATATATAAATGAATTAAAATAATATTTTTTTTTTTTACGTAACTTTTTTTTATTAGTCAATCTTTTTAAATTTTTTATTTTTTTTTTTCATAAAATTTTTTATATTATATATAAATAATAATACATTTATTGTGGTATTTCCATAATCATGCGGAATAGCAGAATGGATTATTTGTTTTATCTTTAAAATGTTAATGCAATGTCTTATAAATATCTTATGAATTCTCAATTTTAATTTACTTTTCTTATTATTAAAAAATTTAGATAATAAATAAGAACATAATTATCCCTACTTGATTAGGTGCGGTTATGTTTGTTACCCAAAATTGGTCAATTTTTTTTTTTAGTTTTCATTGTCATAAATGCTCCATGGCTTTTTAATGTATGATATTTTTTTAATAAATCACATTTCTAATTTATTCTTCTTGAGCACATGACATTGCTACTTGCATATTATGTATCTGTATTTCGTCATACAGTAAGAAATTGAAACAGTGATTAACCAACCATACCCGTATAAAAGCCTATAGTCTTGCTGGCCTGGAATGGAGGGGCTTGATCTTGCGGTACACCCTCTCTCCTGAACAATAGTAATAGGGTCGATTGCCTCAAAATGTACACACGATCGGAATTTCGGCCCGCAAAAGACAGATTCGGAAAATGCGACCGTGTGTATGCGCCATTGCACTTTTGCTGGCCAAATTCCAGCCAGCAAAAAATTGAGAGCATGTTCTTAATTTTTCGGTCGGGAAAAGTTCCTATCCGAAAATGCAATTGTCTGTGGCAATTCCGATGCGCAAAATTCCTACGCATGCTCGGAAACAATTTGACGCATGCTTAGAAGCATTGAACTTCATTTTCTCGGCTCGTTGTAGTGTTGTACATCACCGCGTTCTTGGCGGTCATAATTTCAGCAAACTTTTTTGTGACCGTGTGTATGCAAGGCAAACTTGAGCGGAATTCCGTTGGAAAAGCCATCATATCTTTTTCCGATGAGGAAATCCGATCGTGTGTACGCGGCATTAGGGTGTTGATGCTTTAGCATATAATAAGAATAATATTTTTCAAACATCCTGCCTTGTATTATAACATTAGCATTGTGAGGAAGCCGTCAATTTTTTGTTAGTGTGTGTCAATGTCAATGTAATGGGATAAAGGGATGGAGAAGGGTGAAATGAGACAGAGGGATGGATGAACAAGAAAAGGGATGAAGGGATGCAGAAGGGAGAAATGAGACAGAGGGGTGGATGAGCAAATAATGGAAAGAAGGGATGGAGAAGAGAGAAATGAGACAGAGGGATGGATGAACAAGAAATGGGATGAAGGGATGGAGAAGGGTGAAATGAGACAGAGGGATGCATGAACAAGAAATGGGATGAAGGGATGGAGAAGGGTGAAATGAGACAGAGGGATGCATGAACAAGAAATGGGATGAAGGGATGGAGAAGGGAGAAATGAGACAGAGGGATCCATGAACAAGAAATGGGATGAAGGGATGGAGAAGGGAGAAATGAGACAGAGGGATCCATGAACAAGAAATGGGATGAAGGGATGGAGAAGGGAGAAATGGAATGGAGGGATAGAGAAGGGAGAAATGTGAAGGTGGGATGCATGAAAAAGTAATTGGATAGCTTAGGCAATGTTGTGGGGGAGGGGGTGTTTTTGTTTGTATTGTGCAGGAGGAGGAGACACACAATGCATGATGGTGATTGATTACAGTAAAGGCATTGATCTAAATACATTTCCTATATTATATTAACAATTAAAAAATGCCAGTAATTGTATAGTCTATTATATCATTTTGTTCAACATTACCTTGTTGTTTAAAACAATGTTTTCTAGTTGCTGCTGTCCTTTCAATCAAACTCTAGCCGAGCCAATGATCCCGAGTCTAATTCTCAATGCAGCAAGTAAGGGGGCGGAGTTAAGGTGGGGCAGTGCTGCTTAGATGTTCATTCATCACAATAACAGGGCATGGGAGGCGGAGCTACAGCATCGCAGACATGCTCACGTATCCCCTGCCTCCGTGCCTGTGAACTAACAGAGCATTTCCACGCAGGGATGTAGTCCCAAGTAGGGTTGCCACCTGTCCGGTTTTGACCCGGACAGTACGGGTTAGGAGGCTGTGCCTGGGTTTCCCTCTGCCTCACACCCGGACACCATTTCCAGCTGACAGGGGGTAACATGGGGCCTCCTTTTACGAGCCCCAGCACACAGGGGGACCTGGACAGCAGGGGGATCGAAGCGGCGGGCGGGGGGAGCAATTACAGAGCAATCAAAATATTAGGGAGAGAGCGGCGACAGGCAGCTGCTGGTGCGAAAGTTTTTAACAAAATAAATGCTTAACCACCTCAATACAAGGCACTTACACTCCCTTCCTGAGCAGACCAATTTTCAGCTTTCAGTGCTCTCACACTTTGAATGACAATTACTCAGTCATGCAACACTGTACCCATATGGAATTTGTGTCCTTTTTTTCACACAAATAGAGCTTTTTTGGTGGTATTTAATCACTAGTGGGTTTTTTATTTTTTGTGCTATAAATAAAAAAAGACAGTAAATTTTGTAAAAAAATGCCCCTTTCTTTGTTTCTGCCATAAAATTTTGCTAATTAGTAATTTTTCTTCATAAATTTTGCCCAAAATTTATACTGCTACATATCTTTGGTAAAAATAACCCAAATTAATGTATATTATTTGGTCTTTGTGAAAGTTATAGAGTCTACAAACTATGGCGCCAATCAATGAAAATTGATCACATCTGATCAGGCCTTCAGTACATCAGGTGAATCTCATTTCTTGAGTAGGGATGACCCGAACACCCCCCCGGTTCGGTTCGCACCAGAACCTGTGAACGGACCGAAAATTCGCACGAACGTTAGAACCCCATTGACGTCTATGGGACTCGAACGTTCGAAATCAAAAGTGCTTATTTTAAAGGCTAATTTTCACGGTATTGTCCTAAAAAGGGTTTGGGGACCCGGGTCCTGCCCCAGAGGACATGGATCAATGCAAAAATAACTTTTAAAAACGGCCGTGATTTTAATGATGCTTAAAGTAAAAAAAAAAAAAATGAAATATTCCTTTAAATATTGTACCTGGGGGGTGTCTATAGTATGCCTGTAAAGTGGCGCGTGTTTCCCGTGCTTAGAACAGTCCCTGCACAAAATGTCATTTTTAAAGGAAAAAAAGTCATTTAAAACTGCTTGCGGCTTTAATGTATTGTCGGGTCCTGACAATATGGATGAAAATCAGTGAGACAAACGGCATGGGTACCCCCCAGTCCATTATCAGGCCCTTTAGGTCTTGTATGGATATTAAGGGGAACCCCGCACCCAAATTAAAAAAGGAAAGGCGTGGGGCCCCCAGGCCCTATATACTCTGAACAGCAGTATACAGGCGGTGTAAACAAGACAGGGACTGTAGGTTTGTTGTTAAGTAGAATCTGTTTGTAAATTTGAACTGGTACATTTTTAACGTGTTTAGCTCCAGCCAAAAAATCTATTTTAAGCTTTTTGGAAAACAGGGAAGGGTTATCACCCCTGTGACATTTGTTTTGCTGTCTGTGCTCCTCTTCAGAAGATTTCACCTCACTTTTTGTCCCAATGACAAATGTTTTTTGAAAATGTGGGTTTTTTTGTGAAACAAGGATTGGTGATAAAGCATCAGTGGAAAGGAGAAACGTTTTTCCCATATTAACAAGTAGGAGTCGTTTGTAAGTTGGATGATTGAAAGTAGGGCCTGCCCTATATACTCAGCAGAAATTTGGGCCTTAGGTGTTGTTGTGGCCACAACACTATAAGCCCTCACAGGGCCCTGCTGTGAAATATTAGATCAAGAATTGTAATTACATGCCCCTGTTGAACAGGGGTAGAAAAATTGGGCCTTTGGTGGTGGTGGTGGTGCTGGTGCCACAACACTGTAAGTCCTCACAGATACTCTTGGTGGGCGCAGAAACGGGCCCTGCTGTGAAATATTAGATCAAGAATTCTAATTACATGTCCCTGTTGAGAAATTGGGCCTTAGGCACTGGTGCTGGTGCCACAACACTGGAACCCCTCACAGATATTCTAGTTGGAGAGCAGGAACTAGCCCTGCTGCAAAGAATTGCATCAAAAATTGTAACTACATGCCCCTGTTAAACAGGGGCTAAAAAATTGGGCCTTAGACACTGGTGATTGTGCCACAACACTGCAACCCCTCACAGATACTCTAGTTGGGGTGCAAGAACTAGCCCTGCTGCAAAGAATTGCATCAAAAATTGTAATTACATGCCCCTGTTAAACAGGGGCTGAAAAATTGGGCCTTAGGCACTGGTGGCGGGACTGACGGCGCCCAGAACCAAAAATGTTCTTACAAGCTATCAGTATGATCATTGAGGAGGAAGAGGATAATTACTCAGCATAACAGGATAGTCACTCAGCATCAGCATAGGCAGTCTTTGAAGGGATCTGACATTTCAAAAAAATTTATTTGGTTACTTCAGCATCAGGTGCTTGGTAGCTGGTGGTGATCCAAGACTGATTCATTTTTATGAAGGTCAGTCGATCGACCGAGTCGGTGGAGAGACGCACCCTGTGATCTGTTACAAAGCCTCCAGCAGCACTGAATGTGCGTTCCGAAAGAACGCTGGATGCAGGACAGGACAGTAGCTCAATTGCATACTGTGCAAGCTCTGGCCAGTGATCCATCCTCAAGACCCAGTAACCCAGAGGATTTTTGGTGGGAAAGGTGTCCAAGTCAGATCTTGCCCCTAAGTATTCCTGCACCATGTAAAACAGACGCTGGCGATGGTTGCTGGAACCAATCATACTTTGGGGCTGCGGACTAAAAAATTGTCTGAACGCATTGGTCAGACGGCCACCTTCTCCACCGCTCCTTCTTTGACTGACCAAAGCCTCAGCAACACGTTGTCCAGAAACAGGAGTTTTTAACCTCCCAGTCTCTGGGAACGCGTTGCACAGACCTTTCTGCAAGGCCTCCCGAAGATGTTTCATCCTCTGCTCCCTCTGCGACGGCAATATAAGGTCCGCAACCTTACCCTTGTAACGTGGATCAAGGAGGGTTGCCAGCCAGTATTGTTCCTTCTCCCCTCTACCACGAATACGAGGACCCTTCTGCAGGCTTTGCAGGAGCAGGGAGGCCATGCAGCGTAGGTTTGCTGAGGCATTCGGTCCGGAGTCCTCTGGTTCACTAAGGACGACATGATCCGCAGCCACCTCCTCCCAGCCTCGTACAAGTCCATGTGTTTCTTGGGACTGTAAATGATCCCTTGAAGACTGCTGCTGATGCTGAGTGCCAGGCTCCACCTCCATACTGACACAATCCTCCTCCTCCTCTTCCTCTTTCTGTGTGATCGGCGGGCACGCAGGAACACTGTCTGGATAAAGGGGGCCTTGAGAGCTAAGGAAGTCCTCCTCTTCCTGCCTCTGTTCTGCCTCAAGTGCCCTGTCCATTATTCCACACAGTGTGTGCTCCAACAGGTGGACAAGGGGGACAGTGTCACTGATGCATGCACTGTCACTGCTCACCATCCTCGTGGCCTCCTCAAATGGTGACAGGACAGTGCATGCATCCCCGATCATGGCCCACTGGCATGGGGAAAAAAACTAAGGTCCCCTGACCCTGTCCTGGTGCCATAGTCACACAGGTACTCATTGATGGCCCTCTGCTGCGTGTGCAGCCGCTGCAGCATGGCCAACGTTGAGTTCCACCTGGTGGGTATGTCACAGATTAGGCGGTTCTTGGGCAGGTTAAATTCCTTTTGAAGGTCTGCCAGCCGAGCACTGGCATTATGTGACTGGCGGAAATGCACACAGACTTTCCTGGCCTGCCTCAGGACATCCTGAAAGCCCGGGTACCTGCCCAAGAACCGCTGCACCACCAAGTTAAGGAACGTGAGCCACACAGGGCACATGGGTCATTTGTCCCTGTTAGGGGGCCGAGAGGAGGTTGGTGCCATTGTTGAAAACCACCATTCCTGCCTTAAGTTGGCGTGGCGTCAACCACCTCTGAACCTGCCCCTGCAGAGCTGACAGAACCTCTGCCCCAGTGTGGCCCCTGTCCCCCAAGCACACCAGCTCAAGCACCATATGGCATCTTTTGGCCTGTGTACTTGCGTAGCCCCTTGAACGCCTACGAAGCACAGCTGGTTTCCGAGGACAAAGCACAGGAAGAGGCCATGGAGGAAGAAGAAGAGGAGGGGGTGGAGGAGAGAGGTGTGTCATAATCATTGGTAATGGCATTTTGGAGGTGTGGTGGCGGAACAACCTCCAACACTACTGCACCTTGTCCTGCATCTTTCCCAGCTGCCAGCAGAGTCACCCAATGTGCAGTGAAACTTAGGTAACGTCCCTGTCCATGCCTGCTGAACCATGAGTCAGCGGTAATATGCACCTTACCGCTGACCGCCCTGTCCAGCGAGGCATGGACATTGCCTTCCAAATGCCGGTAGAGAGCCGGAAACGCCTTCAGTGAGAAAAAGTGGTGTTTGGGTACCTGCCACTGAGGAACCGCACATTCCACAAACTCACAGAAGGGGGCAGAGTCTACCAACTGAAAAGGTAGCAGTTGAAGTGCTAGCAATTTTGCCAAGCTAGCATTCAACATGGGCATGTGGATGGCAGGGAGCGAACTTCTTTCGGCAGTGCAGCAGCTGGGGAGGTGAGAGAGGATGAGGAGGATGAGGACGGCTTGGTCATCCACTCGACCAAGTCTTCCCTCAACACGGCCAGCTGCCGAAAAAAAGGCCAAGTGTGTCCCACGGCCACGTGCTGATGAGGATGCACCATGTCCACGACCAGCACTGTTGCCTCTAGACACAGAGCCTGCTTGCCCTCTTTTATTGGCTTGTGACTGTCTGCATGTCCTTGTTGGCCTTCCAGACATACTAATGGCCTGCAGTGAGATGTAGCTGCACTAAGCTGGGATATATATATATATATATATATATATATATATATATATATACTGATACTGCAGCTAGCAAAATCAACTGCCTGCCTGTAGTATGAGAACACCACCAATCTTCTACAGGTAGCTTTAGCTGAACACTGTGCAGAGGACGCACTACACCAACGTTAAAATAATGTAGCCGCCTGCGGTAGTGATAGGATCAGGAAAACACCACCCACCTTCTACAGGTAGCTTTAGCTGAACACTGTGCAGAGGTCGCACTACACTAACTTGTTAATAATGTAGCTGCCTGCGGTAGTGATAAGATCAGGAAAACACCACCAACCTTCTACAGGTAGCTTTAGCTGAACACTGTGCAGAGGTCACACTACACTAACGTGTAAATAATGTAGCTGCCTGCGGTAGTGATAGGATCAGGAAAACACCACCAACCTTCTACAGGTAGCTTTAGCTGAAAACTGTGCAGAGGTCGCACTACACTAACGTTAAAATAATGTAGCTTCCTGCGGTAGTGATAGGATCAGGAAAACCCACCAACCTTCTACAGGTAACTTTAGCTGAACACTGTGCAGAGGTCGCATTACACCAACGTGTAAATAATGTAACTGCCTGCAGTAGTGATGGGATCAGGAAAACACCACCAACCTTCTACAGGTAGCTTTAGCTGAACACTGTGCAGAGGTCGCACTACACTAACGTGTAAATAATGTAGCTGCCTGCAGTAGTGATAGGATCAGGAAAACACCACCAACCTTCTACAGGTAGCTTTAGCTGAACACTGTGCAGAGGTCGCATTACACTAACGTGTAAATAATGTAACTGCCTGCGGTAGTGATAGGATCAGGAAAACACCACCAACCTTCTACAGGTAACTTTAGCTGAACACTGTGCAGAGGTCGCACTACACTAATGTGTAAATAATGTAGCTGCCTGCGGTAGTGATAGGATCAGGAAAACACCACCAACCTTCTACAGGTAGCTTTAGCTGAACACTGTGCAGAGGTCGCACTACACTAACGTGTAAATAATGTAGTTGCCTGCGGTAGTGATATAATCAGGAAAACACCACCAACCTTCTACAGGTAGCTTTAGCTGAACACTGTGCAGAGGTCGCACTACACTAACGTGTAAATAATGTAGCTGCCTGCAGTAGTGATAGGATCAGGAAAACACCACCAACCTTCTGCAGGTAGCTTTAGCTGAACACTGTGCAGAGGTCGCATTAGACTAACGTGTAAATAATGTAGCTGCCTGCGGTAGTGATGGGATCAGGAAAACACCACCAACCTTCTGCAGGTAGCTTTAGCTGAACACTGTGCAGAGGTCGCATTAGACTAACGTGTAAATAATGTAGCTGCCTGCGGTAGTGATGGGATCAGGAAAACACCACCAACCTTCTACAGGTAGCTTTAGCTGAACACTGTGCAGTGGTCGCACTACACTAACGTTAAAATAATGTAGCTGCCTGTGGTAGTGATAGGATCAGGAAAACACCACCAACCTTCTACAGATAGCTTTAGCTGAACACTGTGCAGAGGTCGCACTACACTAACTTGTAAATAATGTAGCTGCCTGCGGTAGTGATAGGATCAGGAAAACACCACCAACCTTCTACAGATAGCTTTAGCTGAACACTGTGCAGAGGACGCACTACACTAACGTGTAAATAATTAGCTGCCTGCGGTAGTGATAGGATCAGGAAAACACCACCAACCTACTACAGATAGCTTTAGCTGAACACTGTGAAGAGGTCGCACTACACTAACTTGTAGCTTTAGCTGAACACTGTGCAGAGGTCGCACTACACTAACTTGTAGCTTTAGCTGAACACTGTGCAGAGGTTGCAATACACTAACTTGTAGCTTTAGCTGAACACTGTGCAGAGGTCGCACCACACTAATTGTAGCTTTAGCTGAACACTGTGCACTACACTAACTTGTAGCTTTAGCTGAACACTGTGCAGAGGACGCACTACAGTAACTTGTAGCTTTAGCTGAACACTGTGCAGAGGTCGCACTACACTAACTTGTAGCTTTAGCTGAACACTGTGCACTACACTAACTTGTAGCTTTAGCTGAACACTGTGCAGAGGATGCACTACACTAACTGTAAATAGTGTAGCTGCCTGACTGTGGTACTAATAGGATCAGAAGAACACCAGCAATTTTCTTCAGGTAGCTGTACTGTAACAACACCTGCCTGCCTGTCAGTAGGAAGATAATAACAGGAACGGATCTAGCTAAACTGAATACAGTGGGATGCATATATATACACAATACACTGTAAGTGCAGCTAACTGACTGTCCTGCCTAATCTATCTAATCTAACTTAAATCAAATGACACTGTCTCTCTGTCTCTCAACGCTGGAACACACTACACAGGGCCGCCATGCAAGCGGCCTTGTATAGTGTGGGGCATGTACTAAACCCGCTGAGCCATTATTGGCCAAAGCCACCCTGGCTTTGGCCAATTACAGCTCTCTCTACAGATGGCGCTGTGATTGTCCAAGCATGCGGGTCATAGTGCATGCTTGGCCAATCATCAGCCAGCAATGCACTGCGATGCCGCAGTGAATTATGGGCCATGACGCACCACACAAATTTGGCGCGAACAGAACATATCGTTTGCAAGTTGTCGAACGATCGAACAGCCGATGTTCGAGTCGAACATGGGTTCAACATGAAGCTCATCCCTATTCTTGAGACACTAGCAAGTCAGAAAAAGTAAAAATACCCCCCAAATGACCCATTTTTAGAAAGTAGACATTCCAATGTATTATGTAAGTAGCATGGTAAGTTTTTTTAAGTTGTAATTTTTTCCCACAATTTTTTTATTTTTTTTACAAAATTGTCATATTATCAGTTTATTTCTCACACACAGCATATGCATACAACAAATTACACCCCAAAATACATTCTGCTACTCTTCCCGAGTATGGCGATACCACATGTGTGAGACTTTTACACAGCCTGGCCACATACAGAGGCCCAACATTGAAGTAGTACCTTCAGGCGTTCTAGGAGCATAAATTACACATCTCATTTCATTCCTACCTATCACACTTTTGAAGGTCCTTGAGCACCAGGACAGTGGAATTACCCACAAAATGACCCCATTTTGGAAAGCAAACACCCCAACGTATATTCTATGAGGCATGGGCTGCAAATAGGTACTCGGGTACTCTGATGGACTGCAGATAGGTACTCGGGTACTCTGATGGGCTGGAGACAGGTACTCGGGTAACTTGATTAGCTGCAGACAGTTACTCGGGTACTCTGATGGCCTGGGGACAGGTACTCGGGTACTCTGATGGTCTGGACACAGGTAATCGGGTACTCTGATGGCCTAGGGACAGGTACTCAGGTACTCTGATGGCCTGGTGACAGGTACTCGGGTACTCTGATGGGCTACAGATAGGTACTCGGGTACTCTGATGGGCTGGTGACTGGTATTCGGGTACTCTGAAGGGCGGTGACAGGTACACAGGTACTCGGTACTCATATGAACTGTGACAGGTACTCATATGGACTGTTACAGGTACTCGGGTACTTAGATGGACTGTGAAAGGTATTCAGATGAACTGTGACAGGTACTCATATGGACTGTGACAGATACTTTGATGCGTGGTGACAGGTCCTCTTTATGGGGGGGGCAATCAGTGTGATTGGTGTACACTGTAAGCGGTACCGAGATGTTACGACAATCTCCTTCTCACACACGATCAGTGTGTGAGGAGGGAAGAGCCGGCAACATCTCGTTACCTCTCTGTATTTACATTTAGTGATCGGCTGTGAAAGGATCACAGCCGATCACGTGGTAAACAGCCGCTGGCCAATGGCTGTTTACCAGCGTCGGTAACGAGCAGTGTTCCCGGGAACACGATGCTAATGATGTGCACGCGCATCACGGCCGATCACGTGGTAAACAGCCATGCTCAATGGCTGTTCACCCCCCCTCGGTGGCGAGTTGTGTCTCCGTGACACACCGCCACAGAAGGAACAGGGATGCGCGCACACGATCGCGCGCATTCCCTGTTTAAATGGAGGGACGTCATATGACGCCCGCCCAGAATGAGAGCCACGCCGCTTGGCCGTCATATGAAGGCCAGCGGGCGGCAATTGGTTAAAAACAATGCACTCGCTCCCCATGTCAGAGCTGTATATGTCAGTCTGTGAAGTCGGCTATCCCATTCTCCCCTCCGATCTACGCTGCTGTTATCACTGAATCGCTAGAGGAAGCCAAGGATACAGAGCCGCGGGGAAAATGCAGTGAGCTGTCAGCCTGGGATGCTGTCACCAATCAGAGCATTCCGGAGGCTTAACCACGCCTCCATCATCAGAGGCTGACAATTCACATGAGTTTCCCGCAGCTCTCTGCTTCCTCCAGAGATTCAGTGAACAGCAGCGTGGATTGGAGGGGAGAATGGGACAGCCGACTTCACAGACTGACATATACAGCTCTGACATGAAGAGTGAGTGGATTGTTTTTAAGCATTTATTTTATTAAGAACTTACGCACCAGCAGCTGCCTGTCACCTCTCTCTCCCTTATGTTTTGACTCCTCTGTATTTGCACCCTTCTCCTCTGTATTTGCACCCCCCTCTGTATTTGCGACCCCCTCTGTATTTGCACCCCCCTCTATATTTGCACCACCCTCCTCTGTAATTGCACCCCCTTCCTCTGCCCCCCTTCTCTGTAATTGCCCCCCCTCCTCTGTATTTGCACCCCCCTCCTCTGTAATTGCCCCCCTCCTCTGTATTTGCACCCCCTCCTCTAATTGCCCCCCAATCTCTGTAATTGTCCCCCCTCCTCTGTAATTTCCCCCCCATGCCCGTCGTTCCGAACCCCCTGCTGTCCGGACCCCCCTGTGTGCTGGGGCCCTGTGATACCCCCTGTCGGCTGCCATGGGGGTATTGGAGGGAGGAGGATTTGTGCTGGTAGGGGAAGACGATTTTTAATAGGAGGGAATGGGGATAATGGCACCCCAATCGCAAAGCAAGATTTCTTTTGTGACAGGCATCCTACAATTCTGTTTACGTGATTTTGCCGCGATTTGTCGGGTGACAATCGCGGCAAAATCGCACCGCGGTTGGGGTGCCATTTTGGTTAAGTGTTCAGGTTTGGCTTGAAAAGGTGGCAACCCTAGTCCCAAGGGAGGGGGCGAGCAAAAAAAGGTTAAAGCTGTTTAAACCTGAAACTGACATACCGGGCCTATTCTGGCACTTCTCTCCTACATGTAAAAATCATTATTTTTTTGCTATAAAATTACTCAGAACCCCTAAACATTATATATGTTTTTTTTAGCAGACACCCTAGGGAATAAAATGGCGGTCATTGCAACTTTTTATCTTGCACGGTATTTGCGCAATCATTTTTCAAACGCCTTTTTTTTTTTAAAAACGGTTTCATTAATTAAATAACAAAACGGTAAAGTTAGCCCAATTTTTTTTGTATAATGTGAATGATGATGTTACACTGAGTAAATAGATACCTAACATGTCACGTTTTAAAACTGCGCACAGTCATGGAACTTCGGTACTTAAAAATCTCTATAGGCGACGCCTTGAAAATTTTTACAGGTTACCAGTTTAGAGTTACAGAGGAGGTCTAGTGCTAGAATTGTTGCACATCTCTGTTGAGTGGGAGTACCTATGGGCAGTGTTACGTAGATTTGGAGTGGGACTAGGGTTCTGCATTGGCTGGGGTTGTTATATAAGGCCCCTAGGGCAAGAATTCGGGTTAATAATACCCTTTCTGATTTTTTTCTCCTTCAGAGGGGGACCCGGCAAGGCTACCCTCTATCCCCCAGCCTCTTTGCGTTAGCCTTGGAACCCCTGGCAGTTTTAGTCAGGGAATCTGAAAATATTAAGAGACTCAGGGTCGGCCCCCTGGAGGAGAAAATATCATTATATGCGGACGACACTTTGTTGTATCTGCAGGATGCTGGCCCTTCCCTACAGGCTGCTTTGGCTGCCTTTGATGAATTTGGCAGGTTCTCGGGAATTCTGAGCTATTGGGGCATGTCTGTCTTGTTCCCTCTTGATGCGCAGACTAGACAATCTGCGGCTCAATCTGCGTTGAGGTGGGTAGATGAATTTTTATATCTAGGAATTAGGGTCACACGAGATCCCCAGTCCTTCCAACTCCTTAATCTTCAGCCTGTAGTGTCATGCCTTAAGGACCACTGTTCTAGATGGGCTAATTTACCCCTTAACTTATTAGGACTAATTAATATCCTAAAGATGATCTATCTTCCTAAATTCATTTATCTTTTCAGGAATTGCCCTGTGTTGATACCCCGATCCTTCTTCAGGGAACTAGATGGCTGCATTGGTTCCTTTCTGTGGCGGGGATCCCCCCCTCGCTTGGCCAGATCGACCCTACAGCTCCCGGTTGATTGTGGTGGACTGGCTTTGCCCAACCTGCTGCTCTACTATTGGGCGGCCATATTGGTAACGGTTAGGTGGTGGTTGGAACAGTCTAGGGCCAATGCTGCTGTCTGCCTTGAGGCGGCTGTTGTGGGATCTCTCAAGGAGTTAGGTAACCTGATATATCGAGGAGCCTCAGCGTACCCTTCCTTGCCGATCCCTACCAGAACTACTCTTGGGGTGTGGAGTCTTGCCAGGAGACGGTTTCTTTCCCCAGGTAAATGGTCTCCCTTTTGCCCATTGTCGGGTAACCCATCATACCCACACTTTTGGACAATCCCTGAACCGCAACTTTGGGCCCGGTATAACATTAAAATACTGAAAGATGTTGTGGAGGCGGGATCTCTGAGATCCTTTCAGGAGTTGGTGGTGAGGAATGATCTCTCTGGATGGATGATATTCCACCATCAATTGCATCATGCATTCCGGGCACAATTCCCAACATCACTCGATCTCGAATCGGATGCGGTTGAGGATTTACTGGCCCAAGAGTCTCTATCCAAACCTTTGTCTGCAGTATACCTAACTCTTATTAGGAAAGACTCTCCAAAGATGGACATACTTTGGACTCGGTGGGAGGCTGACATCCCGGCCCTAGATAGGGAGGAAAGTTTTGCGGAAAGCTTTAGACTGCTGATATCTTCTAAAGATAAATTAATACAAGCAAAATTCTTCCATATGGTGTACCTTACGCCTCAGAGACTGCATAGAATATATCCGGGGAGGTCCCCGGACTGCCCGCATTGTCAGTCTCCTGACAGCTCCTACATCCACATGTTTTGGGCCTGCCCCAGACCATCCCTATATTGGTCTGCCATAATTGAAGGCATTAACGCTCATCTAAAACTTGAAATACCCTTGACACCTGAATTAACTTTACTTGGCATACACGATGATGACCAGAGACCTAGATATACCAAGTTGCTAGTTTCGCTGTTGCTCTTCTATGCTAAAAAAGAGATTTTATTAAAATGGAATTCTCGCAGGTCTCCTATGGTAAGGGCGTGGGAAAACTCAGTCAATGCTGTCTTACCTATGCACAAATTGACATATATAAGTAGAGGATGCCCTCAGAAGTACACGAGAGTATGGCAGCCCTGGACTAATCCTGGTTGAGGTCTCCATTAATGTGACCTAACACTTTCCTGTCATTTGAGTGCTGTATTGTATACTGTGTTGGCTCCCCCCCCTCATATCCCTGATACTTCCCTTCCCCATCCACTCCTCCCCTCCTCATTTCCCTCTCCCCACTGCCCCCCCATTCTCTCTTTCCCCTCCCCCCTTATTATTGCTGTCATGCACAAATAAATCTTACTGTATGCTATTTACCTGCTCCTTCTATATGACATGTATGGATCACTATGTGACCAGTGTATTGTTTTTGATCTATCCTGTATTGTGTACCATCTTTTCTTAAATAAAGACCAACCTTGTTGTTAAAAAAAAATTGTTGCACATGCTCTAACGCACGTGGCGATACCTCACATGTGTGGTTTGAACGGCATTTACATATGTGGGCGAGACTTGCGTGTGCGTTCACTTCTGAGCGCAAGCTACTGGGGACAGGGGCATTTTAATTTTTTTTTTTTTTTTTTACTTAATTTTTTTTATTTTTACACTTTTTTTCATTTTTTTTTTATCACTTTTATTCCTATTACAAGGAATATAAACATCCCTTGTAATAGGAATCTATTGTGACAGATCCTCTTTATGGAGAGATACGGGGTCAATAAGACACCACATCTCTCCTCCAGGCTGGAAAGCATGAGATTGAGAAAATAAATTCACCGGTCTCATGCTGACAGCCACAATCGCAGCTTTGTTGACATCCAAGAACCTGGGTGTGACGTCATAACGTTGCGCCCGGGCCTCCAACGGTCATAGAGATGACTGGTGACCATCTCGTCACCGGAAATCTCTATTGTCGTCATCCGGCGCCGGCCGATTCTTTCTCCGGGCTCCCGATGGCACGGGAGAGCCCGGAGAAGCACCAGATGGCGGCGGGAAGGGGGGGATGTCCCCTCCTATCGCCTATAAGAATGATCAGGTGGAACTGCCGCTATGATCATGCTTATCGTGCACAGAATAGCCAGCTGGAAAGAATGATATCTGAATGATGCCTGTAGCTGCTGACATCATTCAGATATTCCCACTGAAAGTCCAGGACGTTGACTGATGTCCTTGGGCGGGAAGTGGTTAATGTATACACCAATATATTTTTTCTCCTATTTATACAGTAGTTACAATCCGGTATAATTTTTATCCCCGCCCAAAGTAGAGGACATCATTTTACTATGGCCGGGTATTGAAGTGGTTTTAAAGAGACAGTGTACCTATGGCATGTCTTGGGTGAAATCAGCTCAGACGCTGCAAACAGCAGGAAAAGACATGGAGGAGGTCATCAAGGCACTTGTGCAAGCCATCCACCATGACCCAGCAGCAAGCCTCGGTGGGGGCGAACCGTCACCATGGTGAGGCGATGACTCAGCAGCAGCAGCCCCAGGCACAGGCTATAGCTGCACAACAAGAAAACACTCTTGCTAGCCGCCCAATTTACAGCCCAGCAGGAGTCCACACAAGCACAAGTAGCTGCCTTGCAGGAGGCAGTACAGCATCTGGGTTAGGGACGGGAGCAAGCGATCGTTGCCTCTGACAATCAAGTATCCGTGAGGGCCAGCCATTTCTTGCAGAAATTGACACCCAGCAATGATGTGGAGGCCTTTCACACTACCTTTGAAAGGATAGCGGAGAGAGAGGGGTGGCCCGTGACCAATGGGCTGGCATTATCTCCCCTTTCCTTACCGGTGACCCCCAAAATGTCTACTTTGACCTGCCAACTTAGCACATCAGGGACTATGAGCATCTGAAGGCAGAGATCCTGCCTGCGAGTGACCACAGCTGTTCGGGCTCAGAGCGTGCACCGCTGGAGGTACCAGCCTGACCGACCACTCATGTATGAACTGGTGCAGCTGATCAAAAAATGGCTGCAGCGAGAAAAGTTGAAAGGGCCCGCAAAAAGTGGAACGGGTGGTAATGGACTGGTACCTGCTGTCCCTGCCAGATGAAATGCAGCACTGGGTAAGCCATGGAGACCCTGCAACCGCAGATCAGCTGGTAGAGTTGGTCGAAAGATACACCATGGTGGAGGACCTGTTCGGGCCTGCCAAGAGTCGGGAACCCGCACCAAGGTCAACCAGGCCAGCTGCAGCACCTAGGAGGGAAGCCCTGCCAGACCCTGGAACCCACATCCTGGCCTCAACTGCTCCAAGCCCACGGAGGTCAGTCCCTGCCACAAGAATAGGGGACATACAGTGTTGGTGATGCCGATCCTGGGGACATACCCAGGCACAGTGCCCACTTCAGGAGAGCCCATGGAGTGCGGAGCTGGCAGGAGAAGCTCTATGTCGAAAGAGCATGTACCACTCATCTTGACCTGGCTGCAGGTTGGTTTGAATGTGAAGTGTGGGTGAACCACCTTCCTGCCAGGGCTCTACTGGACTCCGGCAGCATGGTGACACTGGTACATGCCGGGGTGGTTGGAAGACTCAGCCAGGTAGGTAAGACTCTATGGGTAGTATGTATACATGGGGACACCAGGGAGTACCCCCTGGTCCCGGTGTCCATTGCTTATGGCCATACGTCGGTGACACAAGAGGTTGGGGTGGTGAAAATCCTAATCCATGAGATTATAGTGGGGCGGGACAGTCTGCTGTTTCTTGAACTATAGAACCAGGTACAGAGTGGACTTTTGGGGCCAAGCTTTGAGGGGTCTGGTTCAGGACCACCCGCAACATACAACCCTAATGTTGAGATACCTGTCATTGATAATGACATTGCAGAAAATGTGAATGTGATTGATAATGTCTGAGTTGACCTCTGAGGGGGGGTCTCTCCGGTACAGGTCATGTTGGGAGAGGGTGAAGAGGAACCTTCCTCATTGCAGATTCTGGTTTAGGAGGACGAAGGGGAAACTTCCTCTAAGCTAGTGAACCCAGACTTGGGGGTGTCCAGGGGTGTTTTTGGCACCACCTAGTTGCAAGATATTACTTTGGTCAATGCTCTGGAGCAGGTATCAGTTATTAATGGAGTCCCACAAGTGCCTGGTGCAGATCAATGGTTTCCTCATTTTGTATTGAACGGGGACTTGCTTTATAGAGTAGATGAAAGCCGAGGGGAAAGCCGAGGTAGAGCAGTTGCTTGTTCTGCAGCCGTATCGTCAGATGCTTCTCGATTTAGCCCACAATGATGCACTGAGGGGACACCTGGGGGCTGAAAAAACAGAGGCCAGCATAACTGATTGGTTTTACTGGCCAGGGGTGAAGGCTAAGGTAAAAAGGTACTGTGCGTCCTGCCCCACTTACCATGGTGTCAAACTACAGAAACCTCCTGGTACCCCTGCCCATAATTGAGGTGCCATTTGAATGAATTGCTATGGATCTGGTGGGGCCCTTAGTAAAATCAGCGAGGGGACACCAATATATATTAGTAGTCCTGGATTACGCAACTAGTTATCCAGAAGCAGTCCCTTTAAGGAAAACTTCCTCTAAGGCCATTGCCCTGGAGTTATTTCAAATTTTTTTCACAAACTGAGTTCCCCAAGGAGATACTGACGGACCAGGGCACCTCTTTTATGTCGAAGGTGATGGCAGACTTGTGCAAACTATTTCAGATCAAGCAGTTGCGGACGTCTGTCTATCACCCGCAGACAGATGGCCTCATTGAGAGGTTTACTAAGACCCTAAAGCCAATATTAAAAAGAGTGGTCCAGAAGGATGGGAAGGATTGAGACATGTTGCTCCCTGCCCTGTTATTTGCCATCCGGGAGGTTCCACAGGCATCAACGGGCTTCTCACCGTTTGAACTGGTATACGGGCAAAGACCCAGTGGATTGCTGGATCTAGTAAAGGAAACTTGGGAAAGTAAGTCCTTACCACACAAAATTGTGGTAGACCATATCTCCCAAATGCAAGAGAGGGTGGCTAGAGTGATGCCATTAGTGAGGGAGTATCTCCAGAAGGCCCAGGCAGTTTCAAGTGGGAGACCGGGTGGCTGTTCGGATCCCCACAGTAGAAAGCACACTTTTGGCCAAGTGGCAAGGTCCATTTCAGGTGGTGGAAAAAGTGATTGAGGTGAACTACAGGGTACATCAGCCTGTAAAGAGGAAACCGTACCAAATTTATCAAATCAATTTGTTAAAACCCTGGAGAGACTGAGAAGAGGTGTCCACTGTGGTAGGTGTCAATTCAGGAGTTGACCTGGTGCAGATTGGCTGCTACCCTGTCTAAGCCTCAAACCCAACAAGCGAAAGAGTTTCTGCAGAGAAACAGAGCAATGTTTTCAGTATTGCCTGGTCTCACCAATGTCATTGAGCATGACATTGTACCAGAGCCCAATGTAAGAATACGGTTAAAGCTATATGGCATCCCAGAAGCACATTGGAGGGCAGTGTCTCAAGAGGTGAGAAGAATGCTTGAACTTGATGCAATTGAAGAGTCGCAGAGTGAATGGTCGAGTCCAATCCTTTTGGTACCGAAACCCAATGGCACCCTGCACTTTTTCAATTACTTTAGGAAACTTAATGAAGTGTCCAAATTTGATGCCCCTGGTTGACGAAGTTGAGAGGTTGGGTCCCACCCAGTACATCACCACATTGAACCTCACAAAAGGATTCTGGCAGATTCCCCTCACCAAGGAAGCCAGGGAGAAAAACGCATTTTCCACTCCCGAAGGCCACTTCTAGTATAAAAGGATGTCATTTGGCTTACGCTCTGCACGGCCACATTCCAAAGGTCAATGGACAAAACATTATGCCCCCATCGACAAAACACTTTGGTCTACCTGGATGACATTGTCATTTTTAGCACCGATTAGGATACCCATCTTCCCCGGGTTCAGGCGGTCATAGACCTCTGAAGAAAGTAGGGTTCACAATCAATCCTGAGAAATGTGCGGCTGGCATGGAGGAGGTACAATGTGGGTTCGGGGCTAGTGAAACAATTGAATAAGGTAGAAGCCATACAGAACTGGCCCTGTCCCCTAACTAAAAAGCAGGTCAGAGCATTTCTGGGCTTAGTTGGCTACTACCGGAGGTTCGTCCCAAACTTTGCCACCATCGCTGCACCATTGACTGACTCAACAAAATGCAGGAAGTCAGTAAGGATAAAATGGAATGCGGATGCTGAAGAAGCCTTTTAGAGGCTTAAAAATGCATTGTGCCAGCATCCGGTGCTTGTGGCCTGATTTTTCTAGAGAGTTTGTGGTGCAGACAGATGCCTCAAGTGAGGGCTTAGGAGCAGTGTTATCTCAATTGGTCAAAGGGGAAGAGCAGCCCGTAGTTTTTCTCAGTAGGAAACTGACGGCGGCGGAGAAAAACTACGCTGCGGTGGAGCGGGAGCGTCTCGCCATCAAGTGGGCTCTGGACTCTCTGCAATACTTTCTGCTAGGTAGGAGGTTTCGCCTGGTGTCAGACTATGCCCCATTGACCTGGATGAGACAAAACAAGCAGACCAATGCCAGGGTGACAAGAATGTTCCTTTCCCTCCAGGAGTTAAATTTTATAGTGGAGCACAGACCCAGGAAACAGCATCAAAATGCTGAGTACATTGTATGATGTCGAATTTTGCCTCCAACACCTCTGCGTTGAGGAGGGGGATATGTACAGGATACCAAGGATAGTTGGGTAATGGTCCCTTTAAGGGTAATAGGTTGGTGTACTCAGGGGTCTCAACCATACAGGGTGAGGGATTCCGGGACAGTAGTACAGAAGAGAGAACTGACTCGCAGTTCTCTCCGCATTAGTAGTGGCGTAGTTGGAAAATGGAATTAGAGAGGCCCTAAAGTGACATTCGGGTGGGAAAAGGGCCCCCACTTCTGACTACAGGGACTCCAGTCCTCAAAGGGTTAAAGTGGTTTTACACCCTGTACAACCACTTTTACCTACAGGTAAGTCTATATTAATGAAATAATAGTGAACAATTCCGCGCCAAACAGTGTTAAAAAATTAGGATAAATCAGAGCAGCTACACCCTAACAAGATGAGTATAATCATCAATGCATAAGTGGAAGAAGAGGGATAAGGGGAGCGCTGAATAGTTGTAAAAGTTTAGTGTGTAAAGGATAAATATTTTGATATAAATCCACCCAGTGTTGACCACAAATGATAAATCCTAGTCTATAATAACCAGCCTACCTATGTGAATCAAACATAAATGAATAAAATTATTAGAACTAAAACCAATAAAGAATAATAGTGTTCAATAATAATTGTGCAACCATAACACAGATAAGTGATACTGATAATGAGAACTCAAAATAAAACATAAATCAAATATACAATGTATAATAAAAAGTCCATCAAAGGTGAGAAAATAATTGAGATGAAATCTTGGTATGAATCTTGATATCAAGGCGTGAACAGCAAAATCCCTTCACCATCACTGAAAAAACACCGCCTCTGAGGCGGTACTTGGTCACGCAATTACATCACATCCGGCCTCCGTGGTTCGTCTGTCTGTTGTGGGTGGAACGCACGCCACTGCCGCGATCAGCTGGGAATTTTTCTGCAGAGCAGTTTCCCCACCAAAGATACGCTTTCCAGCCTCAGTGCCGGGCGATGGCACCTTGAATGTGAGTAGCCCTTTGGCTATGGTTGTTTTTATCAGTTTTTAAATAAATGGTGTTACACTATGTTCGATTCCTCTCCATTAGGGATGAGCCGAACACCACCCTGTTCGGTTCGCACCAGAACATGCGAACAGGAAAAAAGTTCGCTCGAACACACGAACACCGTTAAAGTCTATGGGACACGAACATGAATAATCAAAAGTGCTAATTTTAAAGGCTAATATGCAAGTTATTGTCATAAAAAGTGTTTGGGGACCTGGGTCCTGCCCCAGGGGACATGGATCAATGCAAAAAAAAGTTTTAAAAACGGCCGTTTTTTCAGGAGCAGTGATTTTAATAATGCTTAAAGTCAAACAATAAAAGTGTAATATCCCTTTAAATTTCGTACCTGGGGGGTGTCTATAGTATGCCTGTAAAGGGGCGCATGTTTCCTGTGTTTAGAACAGTCTGACAGCAAAATGACATTTTGAAGGAAAAAACTCATTTAAAACTACCCGCGGCTATTGCATTGCCGACAATACACATAGAAGTTCATTGATAAAAACGGCATGGGAATTCCCCAAAGGGGAACCCCGAACCAAAAAAAAAATGATGTGGGAGTCCTCCTAAATTCCATACCAGGCCCTTCAGGTCTGGTACGGATATTAAGGGGAACCCCGGCCAAAATTAAAAAAAAAAAATGATGTGGGGTTCCCCCTAAATTCCTGAAGGGTCTGGTATGGATTTTAAGGGGAAACCCGCGCCAAAAAAAAAAAAAAAAAACGGCGTGGGGTCCTCCCAAAAATCCATACCAGACCCTTATCCGAGCACGCAACCTGGCAGGCCGCAGGAAAAGAGGGGGGGACGAGAGTGCGGCCCCCCCTCCTGAACCGTACCAGGCCACATGCCCTCAACATTGGGAGGGTGCTTTGGGGTAGCCCCCCCAAAACACCTTGTCCCCATGTTGATGAGGACAAGGGCCTCATCCCCACAACCCTGGCCGGTGGTTGTGGGGGTCTGCGGGCGGGGGGCTTATCGGAATCTGGAAGCCCCCTTTAACAAGGGAACCCCCAGATCCCGGCCCCCCCCTGTGTGAAATGGTAAGGGGGTACTTACCCCTACCATTTCACTAAAAAACTGTCAAAAATGTTAAAAATGACAAGAGACAGTTTTTGACAATTCCTTTATTTAAATGCTTCTTCTTTCTTCTATCTTCCTTCATCTTCTGGTTCTTCTGGTTCTTCTGGCTCTTCTGGTTCTTCCTCCGGCGTTCTCGTCCAGCATCTCCTCCGCGGCGTCTTCTATCTTCTTCTCCTCGGGCCGCTCCGCACCCATGGCATGGGGGGAGGCTCCCGCTCTTCTCTTCTTCTCTTCTTCTCTTCTTCATTTTCTTCTCCGGGCCGCTCCGCAACCCATGCTGGCATGGAGGGAGGCTCCCGCTGTGTGACAGTGTTCTGCCGAGAAAGTTCCGCTCGGCGGATTAGTTCCCCCCTCTACTGCGCATGCGCAGTAGAATCCGGCGGAAATAGCCGAAGCGGAACAGCTGAAAATCAGCTGTACACGGCGCCTGTAAGAGGGTCCCTCGCGGGCTGGCTTCGCTCGCCACGCTTCGGGCATGGCCTAGCTGCGCTCGCCACTTTTAGATTCCCCCTCTAGGTCCACTTGGATAGTGGGGAAGGAACCTGGACCCAGAGCGCAGGCGCCGTGTACAGCTGATTGAAGCGTTTGAGCTTCGGCTATCTCCGGCGGCCGACAGTAGTACGTACTGCGCAGGCGCTGCGCCTGCGCAGTACAGGGGGGAACCTATCCGCCGAAGGAACTTATTCGGCAAGACAACGGCGCTCCTCGTCTGACAGTTCTTAAATAACGGGGGGCGGGGCCACCCGGTGACCCCGCCCCCCTCTGACGCACAGTGACTTGACGGGACTTCCCTGTGACGTCACGGGGAATGCCACAAGGAAGTCCCGTCATGTCCCGTGCGTCAGAGGGGGGCGGGGTCACCAGGTGGCCCCGCCCCCCGTTATTTAAGAACTGTCAGACGAGGAGCGCCGTCACACAGCGGGAGCCTCCCTCCATGCCAGCATGGGTTGCGGAGCGGCCCGGAGAAGAAAATGAAGAAGAGAAGAAGAGAAGAGCGGGAGCCTCCCCCCCATGCCATGGGTACGGAGCGGCCTGAGGAGAAGATAGAAGACGCCGCGGAGGAGATGCTGGACGAGAACGCCGGAGGAAGCACCAGAAGAGCCAGGAGAACCAGAAGAACCAGAAGATGAAGGAAGATAGAAGAAAGAAGAAGCATTTAAATAAAGGAATTGTCAAAAACTGTCTCTTGTCATTTTTAACATTTTTGACAGTTTTTTAGTGAAATGGTAGGGGTAAGTACCCCCTTAGCATTTCACACAGGGGGGGGGCCGGGATCTGGGGGTCCCCTTGTTAAAGGGGGCTTCCAGATTCCGATAAGCCCCCCGCCCGCAGACCCCCACAACCACCGGCCAGGGTTGTGGGGATGAGGCCCTTGTCCTCATCAACATGGGGACAAGGTGTTTTGGGGGGCTACCCCAAAGCACCCTCCCAATGTTGAGGGCATGTGGCCTGGTACGGTTCAGGGGGGGGCGCACTCTCGTCCCCCCCTCTTTTCCTGCGGCCTGCCAGGTTGCATGCTCGGATAAGGGTCTGGTATGGATTTTTGGGGGGACCCCACGCCGTTTTTTTTTTTTGGCGCGGGGTTCCCCTTAAAATCAGGTCTGGTATGGAATTTAAAATCCATACCAGACCCTTCAGGAATTTAGGGGGAACCCCACGTCATTTTTTTTTTTTAATTTTGGCCGGGGTTCCCCTTAATATCCATACCAGACCTGAAGGGCCTGGTATGGAATTTAGGAGGACTCCCACGTCAATTTTTTTTTTTTTAATTTTGGTTCGGGGTTCCCCTTTGGGGAATTCCCATGCCGTTTTTATCAATGAACTTCTATGTGTATTGTCGGCAATGCAATAGCCGCGGGTAGTTTTAAATGAGTTTTTTCCTTCAAAATGTCATTTTGCTGTCAGACTGTTCTAAACACAGGAAACATGCGCCCCTTTACAGGCATACTATAGACACCCCCCAGGTACGAAATTTAAAGGGATATTACACTTTTATTGTTTGACTTTAAGCATTATTAAAATCACTGCTCCTGAAAAAACGGCCGTTTTTAAAACTTTTTTTTGCATTGATCCATGTCCCCTGGGGCAGGACCCAGGTCCCCAAACACTTTTTATGACAATAACTTGCATATTAGCCTTTAAAATTAACACTTTTGGTTTCTCCCATAGACTTTTAAAGGGTGTTCCGCGGCATTCAAATTTGCCGCGAACACCCCAAATTGTTCGCTGTTCGGCGAACTTGCGAACAGCCAATGTTCGAGTCGAACATGAGTTTGACTCGAACTCGAAGCTCATCCCTACTCTCCATCTGTTTTATATCCCATGCGTGAGACCCTGTGATGTGAGGACAAGAGTCCGGTCCATCTCTCTCCATTACAGCAAGCATTATCTTGCTAAAGCCTATTTGACCTTTTTTTCATTAAATTGGTCAACTCCATCTGGTAAGCTGACACCCATTTCCATGAGCACATTGGTGTTTTTTCAGTGATGGTGAAGGGATTTTGCTGTTCCCGCCTTGATATCAAGATTCATACCAGGATTTCATCTCAATTATTTTCTCACCTTTGATGGACTTTTTATTATACATTGTATATTTGATTTATGTTTTATTTTGAGTTCTCATTATCAGTATCACTTATCTGTGTTATGGTTGCACAATTATTATTGAACACTATTATTCTTTATTGGTTTTAGTTCTATTCATTTTATTCATTTATGTTTGATTCACATAGGTAGGCTGGTTATTATAGACTAGGATTTATCATTTGTGGTCAACACTGGGTGGATTTATATCAAAATATTTATCCTTTACACACTAAACTTTTACAACTATTCAGCGCTCCCCTTATCCCTCTTCTTCCACTTAAGCCTATATTAAGGCTTATCTGTAGGTGCTGGAAATATCTCCTAAACCTCCACGGTTTAGGCGATATTTACAATAAAGGCATGCGCCGATGTCTACGACGCATGGGCACTTTAGACAGGGCAGATCCTGCCGTTTCTAAAGGGGGTCATGCTGTGACTGGCGGCTCCCGTGCGGGAGTGACATCATGCGACTCCGGCCAGTCACAGAGCCAGAGTTCGTGGCCCCAGAAGGAAGAGGAGTGAAGATGCAGACATCTTAAGTCTCCCACAACTCAGGGGGGTCTCCCGCATTTGATGGCGGGCTCACAGACACCCACGAGTGCAGCACGATCTCCCAGCTGTCAGCCGCAGCAGCCCGAGCCACCCCCTCCTCCCAGCCAGGGGAGGCAGTGGCAGGGCCGATCCTAGGCAGGTGCAGCAGGGTGCATTTCACCCGGGCGCCAAAGTGCCAGAGTTCTCTCCTCCTTCCTCTTCTCTGTGTCCGTCCGAACACCACTGTGAGCATAGGGCAGCCTGGCAGTGCTGGGGGGGAGGTGCGTTCCTCTTCCTGACAAGGGTTCTAGTTAGTGGCTTCTGAGTGCTGATGTGCAGGAATGAATTCCTCACACTGGGACCCCGCACTGTCTCCACCACCTTCAGTTGGAATGGCTTCCCCTCTCATCTCTATCTCGGGCTGCAGGGAGAGAGAACCGAGGTGAGTCACACTTACAGTGTTTAGTGTGCTGGAGGATTGCATTCCCAGCATCCCTTTACATGTGCTCTGGGCTGACTCTGTTCTAGGAGAGGTTTTATGGCATGATAGATTACATAGGATACACAGCCCCTGTCCCTTCCTGTGCCTCAGTAGTCCATCTACAGATCTAATGTATATTGAGATATACTAAGAGCCCTTACACACTGACAGCGTGGGGGCGTCGGCGGTAAAGTGCTGCTAGTTTTAGCGTCACTATTGTCATTTTAGAGGTACTTTTAACCCCTGCAAGCGGCCGAATAAAGCGTTCAAAGTGCCACTGCCAAGGTGCTTTGCAGGCACTGCCCATTGATTTCAATGGGCAGGGGCGCTTTAGGAGTGGTGTATACATCGCTCCTAAAGCGCCTCAAAGAAGCTATTTGCAGAAATTTTTTTGACGTCCTGCCAGCGCACCGCTCCAGTGTGAAAGCATTAGGGCTCTCACACTGGGATTGCAGATGAGGCTATTTTCAGGTGCTATTTTTAACGCTAACGTGCCTGAAAAATGCCTCCAGTGTGAAACGGGTCTAATCTCCTGTATCATGTCTGCAGTCTCTGATCATCTCCTGTAGTATGTCTGCAGTCTCTGACCATCTCCTGTATTATCTCTGCAGTCTCTGACCATCTCCTGTAGTATGTCTGCAGTCTCTGACCATCTCCTGTACTATGTCTGCAGTCTCTGACCATCTCCTGTACTATGTCTACAGTCTCTGATCATCTCCTGATCGTCCACTGATGGTGGGGGGGGTTGCGCAAAATGCCGCGCAGCGCCACCTCCCTGAAATGAGTTTTGGCAGGTTGGGATGTCTGAAGATGGACACTCACTGCTAGTGGGGACAGCGGTGACATCGCTGGCTTCGTTTTCAAGTAAGTGACACATAATGGGCTACTATCTGATGCATAGTAGCCCATTATGGTTTACCTTTGCAGGGAAATAAAGAGGAAGTAAGACCCATCAGGGTTTACTTCCTCTTTAAGAGCCTCCAGGAAGTAGCTCTTAAAACAGGAAGTAGTATTAGGTGTGGTGGTGTGAGTATGAGTTGGGGTGCTGCAAGTTTGCTGGAAGCTGCCAAATAACCAGACTGGGGTATGAACTGTATGTTTCTTTTTATTTTGTTTTATGCTGAAGATAAGGAGACTTGTCTTATGTTTCGTTCTGGTTTTGCTGCTGGGAAGCATTTATTTGAACACTTTGTTTAAGTTTACTGGCTTTGCACATGATCCAGTGGAGCTACAACCCCCAAACTTTACAAGGTGCAAAACTCGAGCATTTAGGTATTTACTACTGAAGTGTTTTATGTTTTATGCTACATACCTTTTTATTAGTCAACCATGTTTATTGGTTTTAAGATGAGACATTATAAGTGTGTACATAAAGAAGGAAAGAGAATTTTTATTTATTTTTATTTTTTTTACACAGCCAGTGTAAAGCTCAGTGCTTAGCCTGGGTTCACACTGATGCGAATATACAGCGGGTTTGATGCATTTAGGAACACAGATTCGCAGGTCATGTAAAAAGCATAGTATTCCATGGCTTTGGTTCATATATATGTGTTGCGAATTTGGTGCAAGGGGAAAAAAAGGGTCCTGTGTGTGTTGACTGCGGATGCGATGCAAATTTCTATGGTGCAGTGCGAATTTTATCTTTATAGGCTTCAATTGAACTTGCAGTAAACTCGCAGCACACAGTTCACATCTCTGGTTCACTGTCTGCCTCCTGAAAATGACGGTAAATTTGCACCTGTCCACCTCAAAACGCAAAGGAAATTCACACCTCACACAGGACAAAAAAAAATGTTCAAATTCGCAGTACATCGCACCACAGTAGTGTGAACCTAGGCTAAGACCTAAGGACTTCAAAAAGCCCATCAATGTTGTTGGTTTAGGTGAAAACAAATCAATCCTAGTGTAGCAATAACTCTCGGTGGAGCTGCTGGTTTAAGTGGGCTTGTTACCTTCACTCTCGATACCTCTGTTTCACCGGCACCGGGTCTAGGGTTCCGTTGAGTTTAGCTCTGGATGATATAAGCACCAAACACTTGAGTAGGTTTTCCAATGCTTTAATAAACGAACAAGGGAAGTAGAAGGAAAGCTGCAGGGAAGCTCAAATACCTTTCCTTGGTATTCTTTAGAACATTTCTCTAGGATTGATCACTTGTAATTGAAAGCGCTCCCCTTGTGGGATTCAATCTTTGCCCATCTGGATAGACCTCTCTCACTTGTCTAGCAGCTAGTACATAGCACTAACTAAAGTCTCTGCCACAGACTTGTTTTGGAATAAAACCCGTACGATCCTCTGCCACAGGATGTATTGATTTGTGGTGAACGTCAGACACAGTACTTGAACCTTTAAGCCAACCCGGCAGTACTATACTGTAAGATTACTTCGGAATGCGTCCTCCAACCGAGTCACCAGGCCCCTCTCCAGACCAGCACTCTGCGTGATCCTTCCATGACGGGTCCTCCCCTGGGATCTTCTCGGTTGTCCAGCTTCTTCACTCAGGACAGACAGCTCAGGACCATTCCTTTGCTGCTGTGGTAGGCCCCAGACAGGCTTCTGGGCCCACCCACATGCCGCAGCGACGTAGGCCTCTGGAACGGAGGACCACGAGGTGGTATTCCTAGTGCATACCTGTCAGCCAGGAGGGCCAGCAGGTGGCTGAAAACGAACCCTAAAACATGGCGTCTGTCCCATAAATACCCTCTCCCAGAATGCAACTCGGAGGACCACCTCCACCGAGTTATCTCCGGGACAGAGGAGCACTCATCCGCTTCAACACGTTGCTTTTCCAACACCAGCTGATGGTGACAACGACACCCACCGGCACAATGTGGAACCACACGCAACGTCAGCCAAGCTGGAACAGAGGCAAATCTAACTTCCTCTAATAAGGGACCCACTAAATTTACCTGTCAGCGGTAGATTAAAATCTACCAGCGCTTCACTAGTAAGGCCTCATGTACACTGCTGCTGGTAAGGCTTAATGTACACGGGACATGTTTACAACCTCTCCTGAATGATTTAACTTGACAGATAGTAACCCACGTTTAAAACATCCATTTCGCTGCGTTTACATGCTGCGTTTAGCCGCGTTTGCGTTTAGAAGCGTTTAAAAAAAAAAATATATATATATATATATATATATATATAATGAAGAACGCCTGTAAACGAAAAGCAGTTAAACGCGAGTTACCACGTTTAGCAGCATTTGGCATCGGAAACTTCGGCATCTGAACTAATTTTTTTTGCCTATAAAAAAAAGCCTATAAATGCAACTGCCTAAAAACAATGTTAAACGAACATATGTACACATAAGATTACATTGGATGAGTTATGGGACAGTTGGGGAAAAAAAAGCATCCAACTGCCTCTGAACGTCCGTTTACCAGCAGCAGTGTACATGAGGCCTAGGAGCAGTTGGGCATTTTTTTTCAGCTGCCCCTGAGCTCTCCTCTGTTATCCTATCAGTACATGTACACAGAGTCATTTATAGTCGTTTCTAGGCAGTTGAGAAGCATTTTTTTGGAAGGCAAAAAAGGGTTGAGGACGGACTTTCAGAGGCATTTGAAATGCCAAATGCTTGTAAACTTATGTAAAAGCTGGAACCTGAGTTTAGGCACGTTTTCATTTATAAGCGTTCCTAAAGAGGAACATGTAAGATATGGGAGAAAAAACAATTGAGAGAGAGACTGAGACTCTGACTCTCTTTTCTTACAGAAAGTTATCATTTACATGTTTTCCATTGTCAGCTGTCAGTTTTCAACTGCCCCGTGTATATGAGGCCTAAAAGTCTTTGGGGGTCAAGCCACTAAAAACATCTCTGGTATTAAACTGCTATTGTTGGCAAGGCGGCTTTATGAGTCTTCTCAAGGCTTCAGCCCCCCGCTGACACATGGCGCTCGCTGCTGACATCCAAGGCTCCCTCGGCTTCTTCCACCGCTTCACCTGACATGCCTTTACCTATTGAGCACCATGTGAGTGCATTTTAATTGTTTTAAACTTTGTTACTTACCTTACCATTAAAACAATACTGCAACAGAAGTGGCTTGGCACTTCTCTTTTTTTCCCTGCCCTCCTTCTATTTAAGTGTGAAAGTACAATATGAGTTGGCTCAAAAAAAAATGTTCAATAAACAGAACAAGTTCAAATACAAACTGTTGCATGGGCTTCTGCAAAATCTCCCAATTTCACAGAGAGGGAAAACATAAAAAGTCAACATGACACCCATGCTGGTTAATGACTCATGGAGAACCCGTTATTCTACACCAGCGAGTAATCGCATATGTGGAGCGAGTGGAAATGGAGTGGCAACCCCCCTTGCTGACCCCAATGTCTATACAAGGAGGCACTGATCGGCTGGGTGAGAGGGACCAAGCGGAAAGCCAGACATCCCGAACAGCAGCACAGGTACCGAAAGGGGAAAGTGGAGGAGCAGGAACAGAGCGGTGAGCAGAATCCCTTAGGCTGACGCCAGCTGATGTAGCGGTGGAGAAGGAGGAGTAGCCAGGGGGAGAGAAGCGGAGTGTAAGGCAACACCAGAACCGCCCTGTCTGTCAGTGAACGAGGGAGAGAGGAAGAGAGCGGTGAGAATGGGGGGTGCAGTGACAGACGTGGAGATGGAGCGGGGGGAACCCCTGTGTTTTGTTTTTGTTTTTTTGGATGACAATTCAGCCAGCCTAAGTCCAGGTGCACACAGCCCCCACTCTTCTGGAGGGTATCGATCAGAGCCACTGCCCTGAGCTCTGTCTTCCCTTCTCTTTTTTTTTTTTTTTCCCTCTTTTTGCATCCCCTTATCTTTCTCTTAACCCCTCTATCCCTCTCCTTGAAGAGTCTGGATGAGGGAGAGGAGAGATAGAAGTACCCTATGTGGGCTTAGAGGTGGACAAGCTTGAAAGCAAGAAGCGAGAGGAGAAGGGTGGGTGTTAACTTGCACTTAAGTGTTATTGTAACGCTTTATTTAATAATGAACTGCCTATGAAAACCGCTCATGAATTGTCATGAAATTGTGCACGAACTGCCTATAAAACCACTTGGGAATTGCCTATGAAAACTACCTAGGAAACGAATGGCCCACATAAAAAGCATATGATTTTCCCATTAAACTGCGTATAAGCTATATAAGAAACTGCTTATGACTGGCTTCTGAGTTGCTTATGAGCTGCCTAGGAAACTTTTTACCAACTGTCTATTGTCAGGGAAATGTTAAGCTTCTCCCTATAAGCAAATAATTTCTTTGTGCTTACAAGCACAAATACAGCTCTCTCATATAATGCCGGGAAAGCGTGCTTGTATGTCTCCAAGTAACACAGACAGACGCTGGTATCACGTTGAGCTCAGCAGAATCCTGCCATTGAATGCTTTACTCCTTTATTTATACTGTCTTCTCTATGACTGTCGGAGGCCCGGGTGCGATGTTATGGCGTCATGTCTGGGCCGTGGATGTAAACAAAGCCGCAATGGCGGCTGGTAAGCATGAGATTGTGGATTTTTTTTTTTTTTGTCCTATCTCATGCTTTCCAGCCTGGAGGAGAGATGTGGGGTCTTATTGACCCTGCATCTCTCCATAAAGAGGACCTGTCACAAAGGATTCCTATTACAAGGGATGTTTACATTCCTTGTAATAGGAATAAAAGTGATCAAAAAAAATGTTGTAAAAGAAAGTAAAAATTAAAAAAAAAAAATAAAGTAAAATAAAAAATAAAATAAAAAAAAATAATTTAAAACGCCCCTGTCCCTGGTAGCTCGCGCTCAGAAGCGAATGCACATGTTAGTCCCACCCACATATGTAAACGCCGTTCAAACCACACATGTGAGGTATCGCCACATGCATTAGAGCACGAGCAACAATTCTAGCACTAGACCTCCTCTGTAATGCCCTGTACACACGGTCGGACATTGATCGGACATTCCGACAACAAAATCCTAGGATTTGTTCCGACAGGTCTTGGCTCAAACTTGTCTTGCATACACACGGTCACACAAAGTTGTCGGAAAATCCGATTGTTCTGAACGCGTACGTCGGGAGTATAAAGGGGGCAGTAGCCAATAGCTTTCGTCTCTTAATTTATTCTGAGCATGCGTGGTACTTTGCATCGGATTTGTGTACACGCGATTGGAATTTCCGACAACGGATTTTGTTGTCGGAAAATTTTATAGCCTGCTCTCAAACTTTGTGTGTCGGAAAATCCGATGGAAAATGTGTGATGGAGCCCACACACGGTTGGAATTTCCGACAACAAGGTCCTATCACACATTTTCTCGAATCGTCTTCCAGGGCAGCATCCGAGAGATAGGCTCCTCCTCCCTAAAACAGGAAACACATTAGTCCACCATTATAAATTTCACACTCTTACCTGTGTGCCTCAGTTGTTTGTGTTTCCTCCGGACCCACAGGAGCTGCAAGAACGTTTGTTATTTTATTTTCACCTGTCTCTGTGCTTGTTGCAGGAGACCCCCTGCCAGCATCCCATACAGCCCAAGGGGCTTTGGGAGGGCGAGCAGGCGCAGCACTGGGCAACATTGCTCAAAGCCTGAGATTTCGCCCCTACTGAGGGGTCTGCAATCATCCCCCCAGGCTGCAGGAGGACTCTGTCATCCCCACCCCATGCCGCTGTTAGGCTTGTGTATGCTTCCGCAAGCACCCCCCTCTGGCTTTCCGCAGAATCTGGAGCCCGCCAGGGGGGATGGATACATGCATAGATGGGCGCCCCCGCCGCCGCCGCCGACCGCTGCCGAAAACCTCAGCAGCAGAGGGTCTAGCAGGGAGGGTTTTGCACCTTCTAAATTAGGTCCCTGGTGGCTGCGGCTGTCCCCCCAAACGAATCCACCGCTCTCCGGGCGGCGCAGCAGCGTCCTCACCACCACAGGCCGCTACAGGAAGTCGGGGGTGTACCAAGATGGCGCCGAGGAAGTTCCGCTTCCGGGTTGGCGGCCATTTTCCCGTAGTCTATCTACTGCGGAGATAGAGCAGGGACACCTAGGGGCGGGAAGTTTAAAAAAAAAAAAAAAAACAGAATACAAATAGCAAATTTGTCCAATGCTACCCTTCACTACCAGCACAGTTACTCTACAATACAGCGGCATGTGCAGGTGTGTCCACCAACCTGCACGGGGTCAGCCGGGGGCGGGGCCGGAGCTTATGCAGGAAGCAGATAAAAAGGCCTCTAAGCAGAGGATCCTGGTGGCTGATCATGTCTGACGCTTCCCCACCCTGCCCTGCAGATCCTGCAAATCAGGACAGCTCCAAGGTAAGCCAGAATATTCTTGAATTATCTCTGTCTTAACCTCTTTACTGCCTATCTACAGGCAGTTCCTTTGACCACCTAAACTCACGGGGTTTTTTTTTGTTCTCTATGCTCGCTTGCAGGCAAAGACCCCTGAGGAAAGGAAGGCTAAAGGCAAAACATGTGCCTCATGCAGCCACAGGCTTTCCCCAGATTGGAAAAAGCCCCTGTGTCAGAAATGCTTAGACAAAATGGTGGCAAAAGAATCACAGGGATTTTTGAAAGACCTGCTCAATTCTTTTAAGAAAGAAATTCAGAGCACCATGGCACCACTACGCTCAGCTATAGAGAAATTAGAAACGCCAGCAAGTGTCGCTCAGGCCAGTATCCCATCTACCAGCGGAACACACATTCCAAGGGAGAACAAGGTACAGGCAGAACAAGAGGTGGATTCAGATGAATCTGAACAATCTGAATCAGAAGACGGTATCTGTTCAGACTCAGAGGAGGAAGATGACACGACAGACTACAACCTGTTTCCTTCTGAGGACACAGACAGTCTTCTCAAAGCCATCACTGACACTCTAGGCATTAAAGAACAGAAAACCGCAGAACTCACTATGCATGACAGAATGTACAAAGGGCTCCAGCCCAAGAAGCCAAGAACGTTCCCGGTACACCAAACACTTAAAGACATAGTCAAAAAGGAATGGGAAGACCCAGAGAAAAAGCTTTTCATCCCCGCCACAATCAAACGCAGATACCCGTTTGCGGAAGCAGACACCAAAACCTGGGCTAAATGCCCCAAGGTGGATGCCTCTCTGGCAAAAATCACGAACAAATCGGACTTGGCTTTTGATGACGCAGGTACCCTCAGCGACCCCATGGACAAGAAAATAGAAGCTCTCCTGAAAAGGGCATGGGAAGCAGGGGCGGCAAACCTAAATCCGGCTATTGCTTCCACCTGCACAGCCCGAACCTTGCTAATCTGGCTAACCCAGCTGCAAGATCTATTGGAGAACGACACACCCAGGGAGGAACTAATTAAAACCATCCCCACACTAACTAGAGCGGCAGCTTTCTTGGCAGATGCTTCAGCAGAAACTGTCAGAATATCCTCTAGGACCACGGCACTACTAAACTCGGCCCGCAGAGCCCTGTGGTTAAAATCCTGGGGGGGGGATGCACCTTCCAAGAACCGTTTATGTGGCATACCATTCACTGGAGACCTACTGTTTGGTCCCGAACTAGAAACAGTCCTGGATAGGACTGCAGCAAAAAATAAGGGGTTCCCTCAAACCAAGAAGAGACAAGGGAAGGCGCCCTTTCGGCATTTCAAGAAATTCAATAAGCCAGGGGCAAAAAAGCACTGGGGTCAACAAAACAAGAAAGGCAAAGGTGAATTCATCCTCAAGCCTAATACCCAAAAGAACAAAAAACAATGACTGCCTTCAGGTGGGGGGCAGATTGGCGGCTTTCTCCCACCAATGGGAGGAGATAACAGAAAACAAATTCATACTGCGCACCATAGCGGACGGTTACGCAATAGAATTCTCCAACCGCCCCCCAACCAAATACTTAGCGACCATGCTACCCAAGGACAGCAATCAAGCAAAGGTGTTTCTAGAATCCCTACAGAAACTATTAGATCAGAAGGTGATTTGTCACGTTCCCCAAGAGGAACAAAAGGGCTTCTACTCACACATCTTCGCAAAAAGAAAACCATCAGGCAAACTAAGGCTGATACTAAACCTCAAACCACTCAACCGAGGAATAAGATACAAGAGATTCAGAATGGAATCTATCTATTCAATCAGGAACATCCTACCGCAGGAGACATTCATGGCAACACTAGACTTACAGGATGCCTACCTACATGTCCCCATAAGGAAGGATCACCAAAAGTTTCTAAGGTTCGCAATCCAGGGGCCAGCAGCTACGCTGCACCTACAGTACACAGCTCTCCCCTTCGGAATCTCCTCAGCTCCAAGAATATTCTCAAAAATAATGGCGGAAGCGCTAAAAGGTCTAAGACAGGAGGGTATTGGAATAATACCATACTTAGACGACCTCCTGTTCTTTGCGGACTCAGCAGCAATCCTAGAAAACAACCTGCGCAAGAGTATGATCTATCTGCAAAACCTGGGATGGTTAATAAACGCAGAGAAATCGCAAATGATCCCAAGCCAGAGAGTAGTGTACCTGGGATACGTGCTGGACTCCAGACTGTCAAAAATTTTCCTAACAAAGGAAAAAGACGTAAAAATGACACAAGCAATTACGTCCCTGCTAAGGAACCATTCCACAACGATCAGGCACGGAATGTCCGTACTAGGACTGATGACGTCTTCCATTCCAGCCATCACCTGGGCACAAATTCACATGCGACCCTTACAGAACTACATTCTGTCCCAATGGGATGGCAGGCAAGCATCCCTAGAAAAATCCATTCCCGTCCCCGCCACAGTCAAACAAACACTCTACTGGTGGCTCAACCCACTTCGGGTCATCGAGGGGCGCAGATGGGCTCAAGTCAATCCAGTCAGCATCACCACCGATGCAAGCGCCCTAGGATGGGGAGCCCACATGGAAGGGCGGTTCTCGCAAGGGAAATGGACACCCAAATGGGCACAAGCCTCCTCAAACTTGAGAGAGCTGAAAGCTGTGGGGGAAGCGCTAAAAACCTTCAAGCCAGCATTACAGGGGAAGGATGTAAAGATACAATCAGACAACGCAACGACAGTCGCATACCTAAACAGACAAGGGGGCACAAAATCCCAAAAACTGATGAGACTGACACAATCTATCCTACTGTGGACAGAAGTGAACATAAGATCGATATCCGGTATTCATCTAAAAGGAACAGACAATACAGTGGCAGATTTCCTGAGCCGGAAAACGATAAAACACACGGAATGGTCGCTAAACCAAACAACCTTCACTCAAATCACCCAGAAGTGGGGAATACCCGAAGCAGACCTATTTGCTTCCAGGGCGAACGCAAAATCTCCGATATTTTTCTCCCTGGACCCTACAGATGGCAACAGCGGGGTGGATGCTTTCAACCAAAACTGGAAATGGCATCTGTGCTATGCATTCCCTCCAACTGCCATAATCCCAAAAGTAATCCAAAAAATCAAGGCAGAGAAAACAACAGTAATACTAATAGCACCACACTGGCCCCAGAGAGCATGGTTCAGTCATTTAAAAAATCTCAGCATACAACCTCAGCTGACACTGACGGACCGCCCGGATCTACTGTCACAAGGCCCAGTCAACCATCCGAACCACAAAATCTTGAAGCTCTCGGCTTGGTTACTGAGAGGGTAAAACTCCAGAACAAAGGCCTGTCAGACAGAGTAATCAACACCATCTTAAACAGCAGAAAGCCGGTAACGAGAGCCATCTATGAGAAAATAAGGAAAAAAAAAATTTGTTTCTTGGTACGAAGACAGACCAATCTCCAACGGTGGGATAATTCCAATAGTTTTGGACTTCCTACAAGATGGTGCAGACAAAAACATATCACCAAGTACCCTGAAAGTACAAGTTGCAGCACTTTCCTCGGTCATGGATACTAGACTAGCGGAAGACTCGCTGATAAGACGATTCCTCATAGCTCTTAAAAGATCCAAACCAGCCAAATTGTACAAAACTCCCACCTGGGACATGGGCACAGTACTTAAGGGCTTTCTTTCCCCTCCGTTTGAACCTATCGAGGACAGCTCAGACAAAAACCTCACGTTAAAAACTGCGCTCCTTCTGGCCTTAGTATCCGCCAGAAGAGTGAGTGAGATCCAAGCTCTATCTTCAATAGAACCATACTGTCTAATACATCTGGACAAGATAATTCTCTCTCCAGATCCGGCCTTTCTACCCAAGGTCTCTTCTACATTTCACAGAACCCAAAACATCGTCATACCCTCACTTCCAACAACCATGGATAGTAGGAAAAGAAACATTTACAGCAAACTTGATGTAAGGAACACGCTCATAGCGTATCTCGAAAGAACAAAAGAATGGCGTAGAACGACCTCCCTCTTCATCCTCTATGCAGGAATCAACAGAGGGAAACAAGCTTCAAAAAGCACCATCAGCAGATGGATAAGGATGGCCATACAGATTACCTATAAGGCACAGAATCTCACTCCACCTAGTGAAATTAGAGCGCACTCAACTAGAGCCTGGGTAACCTCGGCCGCAGAGAAAGCAGGGGCAACTCCGGAGCAGATCTGCAGGGCAGCGACATGGTCGAGCTTCAGTACTTTCGCTAAGCACTACCGCATAGACCAGCTGTCTGACCAAGACCAAGCATTTGGTCGTAAAGTGCTCCAGTCTCTAACCCCACCCTAGTAAGTATTGCTTGATATATCCTCTCGGATGCTGCCCTGGAAGACGATTCGAGAAAACAGAGTTAGGTACCTGGTAACTCTTTTTCTAAGAAGTCTTCCAGGGCAGCACTAGTTCCCACCCTTGAAACAACAAAAACCAGGTACAGAGGGGGAGCTTGCAGCTTACAGGGAATTCCTTCGGTGCTTTAACATAACTGAGGCACACAGGTAAGAGTGTGAAATTTATAATGGTGGACTAATGTGTTTCCTGTTTTAGGGAGGAGGAGCCTATCTCTCGGATGCTGCCCTGGAAGACTTCTTAGAAAAAGAGTTACCAGGTACCTAACTCTGTTTTCCGTCGGAAAATCCAACCGTGTGTACGGGGCATAACTGTAAACATGTAACTTGTAAAAATTTTTTAAAGCATCGCCTATGGAGATTTTTAAGTACTGAAGTTTGGCGTCATTCCATGACTGACATGTTCGGTATCTATTTACTCAGCATAACATCATCTTTCACATTTATATAAAAAAATTGGGCTAACTTTACTGTTTTGTTATTTTTTTAATCATAAAACTGTTTTTTTTTTTTTCAAAAATTGTTGCGCAAATACCGTGCGAGATAAAAAGTTGCAATGACCGCCATTTTATTCCCTAGGGTGTCTGCTAAAAAAATATATATAATGTTTGGGGGTTCTGAGTAATTTTCTAGCAAAAAAAATATTTTTACGTGTAGGAGAGAAGTGCCAGAATAGACCCGGTGTGGAAGTGGTTAAATTCCATGTGTATTGCCACCAGTAGATCTGATGTACCGGAGCATGGTAGATGCAGACAGGAAAGCATTATGGTGTTCAATGTAAACTAGCAAAATGACCAGTGTGATAAAGGTGAGCACGGTAGTAAAACTTATCCAAGTCTATAGTCTTTACCTTCAACGAAGAGGGGTTAGACACGCCAGTCTCACATACAGCAGATACAGTAAGTGATGGGTGTGGGCGACGCTTAAAAAATTTTTTACAGCTTACATGTTTACAGTTACAGAGGATTTCTAGTGCTAGAAATTGTGTCGGAGGATGTGTTAAGATAGACAGCTTAAGTGAACAGAGCAGAAACAGAAGAGAATAAATGGAAAAATCTTTAGCAGAATGGGCTGGGGGGAACGGAAACGAACAGGGGTGACTTGGTGGCAGTGGAATAACGGGGGAGGCTGAGATCTGGCATACTTGGATTGCTGGAGCGCTCTCCCAACACCCCTCCGCCATACCCCCCACGCAAATGTACGGTGATCAAGGATGACATCAATAAAATGTATATCATATAATGTTTGCGGGCTTAATACGCGAACAAAAAGGCAAAAAAATCTCAAAAGGAAGTTAAGCAGTATAAAGCTGGGCTGGTGTTCATTCAGGAGATGCACATCTCCCACGAGGCCAACGTAAGGCTGTTCTCGAGAGAGTATCCAACATGGTTCTATGGGGATTCTACAACGAGAAGGGCAAAGGGGGTAGCTATTGGAGTGGCAAGAGGAGTACGGTTCATATTGGAGGAAAGAATGACAGACCCTGAAGGCCGATAACTCTTCCTAAGAGGGAAACTATACAAAATGGATTGTACCCTGGCAAACATCTATTGCCCTAATAAGAACCCAACAAATTATCTGAGACAGTTCATAGGGAAGTTAATGGACTTCAAAAAGGGAAGTGTGATTATGACAGGAGATCTAAATTTTTGCTTGGAACCAAGAATCGATAGTACGTCACGTGCACAAGGGTCTAGGAATGTACAGCTGAAAACAATAAAAAAAGAAACTGTTTCAATGTTAACTGCTGGAAAAATGGAGAATGCAGCATCCTAAGAAACAGGATTATACATTCTACTCTCCTGTGCACCCGACATACTCAAGGATCGACTATATAATGGTCGAACATAGGTTACTATGTTGGTGTCTAAGATTAATATTGAAATAACAACATTGTCAGACCATTCCCCGGTGAGCATGGAAATGAGGATACCAGGTGCCCAAAGACAACTAAATTCATGGAGACTAAACAAAGAACTAATACAGAATATTGAAGAAGTAGAGAAAATAAAAGAAGAAATAAAACAATACTTCAAAATAAACAATACAAAGGAGGCCACCGTCTGGGAGGCCCATAAAGCCTATATTAGAGGCATCCTGATAGAGATAGGATCAAGGAAAAAAAAATAAAGGGGGGGAAAAAAGATGGAAGTATTAATAAAAAAAATCCATGAACTAGAACAGAGGCATTAAAAAAAGGGAGAAGGGGAGTGGCTTCAGGCACTGGTGATAAAAAGAGACGAACTAAAAGACCTACTGGACCACGAGACGAGGAGGGACTTTAATAGGTTTGCAAAAGAAAGATATCTATGGGGAAATAAAATGGGGAAACATTTGGCAAGAATTTTGAAGAAGAAAAAAATCACTAAACTACATAGAAAAAATACAGAATAGTACTGGGGAGAAGGAATGTTCAACAGCAGAAATAGCGAATGTGTTCCAGAATTACTATGGGTCTTTATATTCAATTAAACAAAATAGTCAACAAGAAATAATAAGACTGGAAAAGATACGTTTTTAAAAAGTGCCAGATTACCTCAAGTGGCTGAGAATAAGTTAATTACTTTTGAAAATTCCATAATGGAAGAAGAGATCAACACAGCCTTAAAAGAATCGGCATCGGGAAAAAGTCCAGGTCCTGACGGGTTTACAATTTATTATTACAAAAAATTTAAAGAAAACTTGCTACGTAAACTATGCTCATACATGAATGGATTGGGAACAAATTACGAGATGGGAAGAGAAGCCCTGTTGGCCTCAATTACAATTATTCCAAAGGAGGGAAAAACAGTACTTTATGTTCAAGTTATAGACCAATATCTTATTCGCAAAAGTATTAGCCACCAGATTGAAAGACCTGATGACCAATTTGGTACATGCGGACCAAGTAGGGTTCATCCCCGGTAGAGAAGGGAGAGACAATGGGGTGAGAACATTGCTCTTGCTTCAGAAAATTTGAGAGGAAAATACTCCAGGTCTACTCCTGTAGATTGCAGAAAAAGCATTTGACGGGGTAGACTGGGGATTCATGAGTACACTGGAAACCATGGGGGTGGGCCCAAGGATGTTCCAATGGATTAAAGTTCTATATAAGCATCCCACTGCAAACGTGAAGGTCAATGGGAGTTTATCGCCCCCCCCTTGGAAATGTATAATGGAACCAGACAGGGGTGTCTCTCATTACCCCTTTTATTTGTATTCTCATTAGAACCCTGCTGGCAACAATAAGGAATAACCCAGATATAGGGGAAATTAAGATTGGAAAGGAGAAACATAAAATAGCAGCCTACGCTGATGATGTACTGTTTTATATAACCAATCCTAGGACTACAATGCCCAATTTAACGAAGACTCTGAAACATTATGGAGAACTATTAAACTTAAAAATTATTTATTTTTTATTGTAGTTTTTCAATTAAGGTACAGAATAGAGCCTACCCAGGCATACCCAGGCTCAAACGTACAAACGGCAGACATAACTAAAACACCAATAAAACTAGAACACAACCAAAAACATATCTGTTTTTCCAGTTAAACTTCAGAACCTAGCTCACTATGAAGATAGATCCTCTCTCAGACCTTAGTTACCCAGAAGATTTGTGACTAATGCAACAAGAATTCAACGTCCCGTTAACTTGGAATGGTTGAATTATTGTACGGATATTTACTAGTCGTCTACAGAGTCTACATTTGTAGATGGGGATTACACCCATATGTCCCACATTTTGTGAAATTTCTTAGCAGATCCTCTAGACAAATGGCCTTATACAACGGGAGGGCAGAGTTAATCCATTTCCAGAGATTGAGGGATGGTGCAGTAAAAGTTTTTCACCGGAGTACAATGGCCTTGCGTGCATAATAGACTAATAATCCCAGAAGGGTTCTGACTGCTCTACTATGAGCCGGAGGGTCGACGGGCACACCTCCACCATCAGTGGGATCTGGATGGTGGTGACAGTGGAAATAACCATTGCTACCTCCCTCCAAATTTTTTTTATTTGAGGACAGGTCCAAAATACATAAATGAAATGGATTGGGAACAAATTACGAGATGGGAAGAGAAGCCCTGTTGGCCTCAATTACAATTATTCCAAAGGAGGGAAAAACAGTACTTTATGTTCAAGTTATAGACCAATATCTTATTCGCAAAAGTATCAGCCACCAGATTGAAAGACCTGATGACAGATTTGGTACATGTAGGGTTCATCCCCGGTAGAGAACGGAGAGACAATGGGGTGAGAACATTGCTCTTGCTTCAGAAAATTTGAGAGAAAATACCCCCAGGTCTACTCCTGTAGATTGCAGAAAAAGCATTTGACGGGGTAGACTGGGGATTCATAAGTACACTGGAAACCATGGGGGTGGGCCCAAGAATGGTTCAATGGATTAAAGTTCTATATAAGCATCCCACTGCAAACGTGAAGGTCAATGGGACTTTATCGTCCCCCTTTGAAATGTATAATGGAACTAGACAGGGGTATCTCTCATCACCCCTTTTATTTGTATTCTCATTAGAACCCCTGCTGGCAACAATAAGGAATAACCCAGATATAGGAGAAATTAAGATTGGAGAGGAAGAACATAAAATAGCAGCCTATGCTGATGATGTACTGTTTTTTATATAACCAATCCTAGGACTACAATGCCCAATTTAATGAAGACTCTGAAACATTATGGAAAACTATCAAACTTAAATTTTTTTTTTTTTTTATTGCAGTATTTCAATTAAGGTACAGAATAGAGCCTACCCAGGCATACCCAAGCTCGAACGTACAAACAGAAGACATAACTAAAACACCAATAAAACTAGAACACAACCAAAAACATATCTGTTTTTCCAGTCAAACTTCAGAACCTAGCTCACTATGAAGACAGATCCTCTTTCAGACCTTAGTTACCCAGAAAATTTGTGACTAGTGCAACAAGAATTCAAAGTTCCGTATTTACTAGTCATCTACAGAGTCTACATTTGTAGATGGGGATTCCACCCATATGTCCCACATTTTGTGAAATTTCTTAGCACATCCCTAGACAAGTGGCCTTATACAACGGGAGGGCAGAGTTAATTAACCATTTCCAGAGATTGAGGGATGGTGCAATAGAAGTTTTTCACCGGAGTACAATGGCCTTGCGTGCATAATAGACTAATAATCCCAGGAGGGTTCTGACTGACCAACTATGAGCCAGAGGGTCGACAGGCACACCTCCACCATCAGTGGGATCTGGATGGTGGTGACAGGGGAAATAACCATTGCTACCTCCCTCCAAAATTTTTTTATTTGAGGACAGGTCCAAAATACATAAATGAAACTCGCCGACGGAGCAACACACCTCCAGCACAAAGCTGGGGCAGATGAGTATATTTTATGTAGACGTGAGGGTGTGTAATACACTCTAAGCATGATCTTAAACTGTATTAGTGTGTCTCCTACCAAAACCAATTGTGTGAAGGAGCATTCCCACGCCTCTTCCTAGTCCTCCGTGTCATGTCAGGGAAGTTCTCCACCAACTTGGCCTTAAGAGTTTCAAGTCCCGTGTGTGTATTAGGTGACAATGCTTTGTATATGTTGGACAGAGGCTTGGTTACAGATCCATCTCTGAGTAAGTCTTCCAGAGACAAAGTATAAAAAGCCACTTGAGAGTTCTCAAATTGAGCACTAAAAGCATGCCTAAGCTGCAAGAGCCTAAACAAATATGAGTTAGGCAGTTCGTATTTCTGTTTCAATCCATCAAAGGTATGCAATCGACCCCCGGTACAAATCTGTTCCACATATTTAATACCCTTGCCCAGATATTAGGATCCGGAAATGGCAAACTCCGACAGTGACCGGTTAAACCAAAGGGGAGTATGTGGCGAGATGCCTAGAAGGCATGGGGCGCAGAGAGAACTACTGACCACGCCCTCAGGACAGTTCGCATAGCCACTGTCAGGTGAAAAGGTGCAGAGGGTCCATGATAGATTAAGTTCCGCAACGCCTCATAGGAGCCCAAACATGCTGCCTCCAGAACCACTGCTGCGCTGGACTCATCAGAGACTAACCAATTGTGTGCATGCGACAACTGGGCTGCCAAGAAGTATTTATGTAGGTCGGGGCAAGCCAAACCCCCCCCCTCCTTCCAAGGTCTCTGCAACACCGCCAACTTAAACCTCGGCTGGCCTGTGCCCCAGAGAAAAGCAAGCAGGGTAGTATTTATTAAACAGAACACCTTCTTTGGTATCCACACTGGTGAATGTCTAAGAACATAGAGAAAAGCAGGCAAGAGCTTCATCTTGAATACATTAATTCACCCAATCAGGGAAAGGGGGAGATGAGTCCATGCTTTTTAGTTTAGCTTTCATATTTTGTATCAATGTGGCTACGTTTTAATGTATAATAGTCAGCAGTGGATGATGAAATGTAGATACCTAGATATTTAATTTTGTTTTTCCATATTAAGAGGAGATTAGGGTCTTGTAAAGATTTTGCCACAGTGTCAGTCAGCAATATTTTGGGATTTGTCCCAGTTGACTTTGAGTCCTGAGCAGTAGGGATGAGTCGAACACCCCCTAGTTCGGTTCGCACCAGAACCTGCGAACGGACCGAAAATTCGCACGAACGTTAGAATCCCATTGACGTCTATGAGACTTGAACATTCAAAATCAAAAGTGCTCATTTTAAAGGCTAATTTTCATGGTATTGTCCTAAAAAGGGTTTGGGGACCTGGGTCCTGCCCCAGGGGACATGTATGCAAAAAAAAGTTTTAAAAACGGACGTTTTTTCGGGAGCAGTGATTTTAATGATGCTTAAAGTAAAAAAAAAAAAAAAAAAGTGAAATATTCCTTTAAATATCGTACCTGGGGGGTGTCTATAGTATGCCTGTAAAATGGCGCGTGTTTCCCGTGCTTAGAACAGTCCCTGCACAAAATGTCATTTTTAAAGGAATAAAAGTCATTTAAAACTGCTTGCGGCTTTAATGTAATGTCGGGTCCTGGCAATATGGATGAAAATCAGTGAAACAAACGGCATGGGTACCCCCCAGTCCATTACTAGGCCCTTTGGGTCTTGTATGGATATTAAGGGGAACCCCGCACCCAAATTAAAAAAAGAAAGGTGTGGGGCCCCCAGGCCCTATATACTCTGAACAGCAGTATACAGGCGGTGCAAACAAGACAGGGACTGTAGGTTTGTTGTTAAGTAGAATCTGTTTGTAATTTTGAACTGGTACATTTTTAACGTGTTTAGCTCCAGCCAAAAAATCTATTTTAATCTTTTAGGAAAACATAGGGAAGGGTTATCACCCCTGTGACATTTGTTTTGCTGTCTGTGCTCCTCTTCAGAAGATTTCACCTCACTTTTTGTCCCAATGACAAATGTTTTTTGAAAATTTGGGTTTTTTAGTGAAACAAGGATTGGTGATAAAGCATCAGTGGAAAGGAGAAACGTTTTTTCCCATATTAACTCTTACAGGGGAGAATTTCCCTTCCTAGGGGTAGATTTCATCTCACTTCCTGTTGTCTCCTTCCGTTTGCAAGTAGGAGTCGTTTGTAAGTTGAATGTTTGAAAGTAGAGGCCTGCCCTATATACTCAGCAGAAATTTGGGCCTTAGGTGTTGTTGTGGCCACAACACTGTAAGCCCTCACAGGGCCCTGCTGTGAAATATTAGATCAAGAATTGTAATTACATGTCCCTGTTGAACAGGGGCAGAAAAATTGGACCTTAGGCACTGGTGCAGGCACTTCATACTGTCAACATCAGAATCAGCCAATCACACACGTATGTATATATTCAAATAGAAATACAGTAGTGTCGTGTGCAGGGCCATGCGGCAAGAGTTTTGTGAGACACAAAGGACATGGCTCTGAACATGATCGTGTGCACATTCCCACTGCTACCAATGACGCGAGCTATACTCTCTCATTGCTCAGTGGGCTATGATTTTGTATGGTTGTATGGTTCCCATGTACGCAGATCTGCTTACTTAGGAGTTTAGATGCGGTCGCATTACAGCAAAACTGACACTGGGGGACATCTGACAACATACATTAATAAAAATTTCCACACCACTATCAAATTGCTTATGAAACTAATAAGGAATTGTCTATGAACTTTCTGTGAATGGTTTGGATAAAGGTACACCATGAATAACTTTATACACCTCCTTTTTAACTGAGCTATCAGCGAGTATAGGCCCGTGTGAAGGTCTGTCCAAAGCAACATATGAACTGTATACAAAATTGCCTATGAAGCGGCTTGCGAATCGCATATATAAATTGCATATGATCAGTCCATGAAAATGCGCAAGAATCACTAAGGAGACTGTCCATGAACGTGTATGAAACTGTTTATGAAATGCACATGAACGGCCTATGATTGATCTGGGTAAAGGCATTATCTGAATAAGTCTGCTCTTCTTCTTTATTGAACTGTGTTATTAGCGATCATTAGACCACCTGGGACTGACCTGGGGAAACGGAAACTCATAAGTAAAAAAACCACCATGAAAAGTAAAAATACGAAAGGTAATGAACCAAAAACCCCACGCTTCAAGACTACAGATGAATACTTTACAAATAATGGATAACACACTCACTTCTCTATAACTAAAATCCCAAAAACTATTCTTTCTGACAGTTCCACATCCGGTCCCTAATGCAATCCTTATGGATAAATGGGACCTACATATCCACATCATAACGAAATACTACTTCTCCAATTATCAAAGTATTTCTCATCAATGTCAATCGAAAGAGAGGGTGGTCTGGGAACCCCCCCTTCTTATATATCCCCCCCTCCTACCCTTCTCCCTCCCATACCCTTCCTTTACACCCTCTATCCATTCCTTCCCTTTTTTCTCTTTATAAACTACATACAATTAAATCAGAATCAACATATATATTTTTTTTAGCTCCAAACATTCCTTATATAACACAACTTTAAGCACAAATACCATATATTCAAATTTGGCCCACAATGACTCACGCCTTAACAAGGAATAACATTACTCATGTTTGTACAGTCTTGATATGACAACTCATATCTTATCTCATTCTTTGTCTCATATATGCAATCTTCAGTCCTAGGATAATTCATGTGATTTACTGTTCTAGTAGTTATTCCCTAACTGTTCTTTTGACATCATATGTAAAAATTTATTTCTGTACATTTTTGTATACTTCAATAAAAATTTTATGGAGGAAAAAACCCCAAAGAAAATGCAAACACAAGTGCGATCAAGACATATTTGACAAAGGACGGGAGCCCAAAGAGCCCAGGACCAGATAAACCAGGACCAGAAAAACAGCAACAAGGGAATAAAGATAAGAAAAAAGTCCCTGGAAAAAAGAAAGGTGAGACCTCAGACCAACCCAGAGAAGATATAAGCTCAAAAAGTGAATTGGAGATAAGCAAAATGGAGGAACAAGGAGCTGGTGCCCAATTGCCAACAAAACTGGAAATGTCAGATATGTTTTTAAGACTGGAAAAATCTATCAAAATAGAAATCTCCACTCTATGAGCCGATCTAGTTCAGCTGTTGACACGAGTAGAAGAGACAGAAGAAAAGATGGATAAACATGCTTGAGTATTGCTAAAATTAAAAGAACAAGTTAAAGACATGCAACTGGATCAGAGGAGAATGCTATATCAACGAGAAAATCAGGAGAATCAAAATAGACAGAATTTAAAAGCCCCATACACACTATCAGATTTTCTGCTGAGTTTTTTCCTTCAGATTTACCAAAGCCATATAATATGAGGTCAAACCCTAGGAGTTGTATGCAATCAGGCAGGACCTTGCACTACATGGTTTTGGTAAATCTGAAGGAAAAACTTAAGGATCAGTGCGCTACCAGAAGAAAGAGGAGAAGATCTAAGAAAAAGAATCAATAAAATATTCCATCCTTTGTTGGATAAAACGGCAGATGACTGCCTTAAAATAGAAAGAGTCCACAGGATTAGGAAACCTCAAAATATATCTATTCCGAGATGTCATAGTAGGATTTCAACTATATGAAGAAAAAGCACAAATTTGGGAGAAAATGAGAGGAGGACCACCATTAAAATATGAAGGGGTGGACCTCCAAATTTTCAGACTTGGCACCAGAGACGTTGGCTAGGTAAAGACTCCTTAAACCTCTATTGGAGCAAATGCGAACAAAGAATATCAATTATAGTTGAAAAAGAGAAGTTTCCCCTAGGTGGACTTTAAAAGCACGTAGCAGTATCTAATAGGGGAGTATACAGAGTATTAGTTTTAGAAAAAGTTTTTTATTAATGGTTAAACAACGTCATTAAAAGTACATATAGAAATGAAACAATGATTGTCTAAACAATGTCAAATATTGTCACCGTGCTAGAAAACATATAGAATATCCTCTTTACACCCAACGCATTTTGGAGTACAATTTTTGTCCTTCAGGGGTGTATGAAGAAGAAAATGTATCTATGACATAATTAAATAGTTTCAAAAATAGGAAATTAAATATTTGATACAAATATGTATTATAATTACAATCTGTCCACTTACATAGTGTTTGATAGCAAGGTTGTTTTCAACATTTCATTATGTAACGTTTAAAATATGAAGGTAAGTAACACGAAGAGCTGTGCCAATAAGGTTGCTATTTCAAGGCATATAGGCATCAAAAAGAAAAGAGTCTCAGAAAGACCTAGTACTGTAGTTGCTGTTCCTAAGAGAGAAAAAAACCTCTCACATTCCAAGACAGGGGGTGGCCAGAAGGATATACTGGGGCCCAAGATGGAAATCCCTGAAAATTGAAAAATTATACCGGATTGTAACTCCAACTAGGAGAAAAAATATATTGGTGTGTACACATTTAACCACTTCCCGCCCAAGGACATCATTCAACGTCCTGGACTTTCAGTGGGAATATCTGAATGATGCCAGCAGCTACAGGCATCATTCAGATATCCTCGTTTTCAGCCGGCGATTCAATGCACCATAAAAATGATCATAGTTGCAGTTACGCCGCTTGATCGTTCTTACAGATGATGGGAGGGGACATCCCCCCCCCCCCTCCCGCCGCCATCTAGTGCTTCTCCGGCCTCTCCCGTGCCATCGGGGACCCAGAGAACAAATCGTCTGCTGCCGGATGACGAGCATAGAGCTGCCCGGTGACCAGATGGTCACTGGTCATCTCTATGACCATCGGAGGCCCGGCCGCAACGTTATGACGTCATGTCTGGCCCGTGGATGTAAACAAAGCCGCGATCGCGGCTGGTAAGCATGAGATTGTGAATTTTTTTTTTCCGATCTCATACTTTCCAGCCTGGAGGAGAGATGTGGGGTCTTATTGACCTGTCACGAATTATTCCTATTACAAGGGTTGTTTACATTCCTTGTAATAGGAATAAAAGTGATAAAAAAAATGTTGTAAAAGAGAGTAAAAATTTTAAAAAATAAAGTAAAATAAAAAAAATAATAATTTAAATTGCTCCTGTCCCTGGTAGCAATTACTGCTAGCATTAGACCTCCTCTGTAACTCTAAACATGTAACCTGTAAAAAATTTTAAAGCGTCGCCTATGGAGATTTTTAAGTACTGAAGTTTGGTGTCGTTCCATGAGTGTGCGCAATTTGAAAGCGTGACATGTTGGGTATCTATTTACTCGGCATAACATCATCTTTCACATTTATTTTTAAAAAATTGGTCTTACTTTACTGTTTTTGTTATTTTTTAAATCGTAAAACTGTTTGTTTTTTTTTTTTTCCAAAAAAACCACGTTTTAAAAATTGTTGTGCAAATACCGTGCGAGATAAAAAGTTGCAACAACCGTCATTTTATTCCTTTGGGTGTCTGCTAAAAAAATATATAATGTTGGGGGCTCTGAGTAATTTTCTAGCGAAAAAATTATTTTTACATGTAGGAGAGAAGTGCCAGAATAGGCCCGGTATGGAAGTGGTTAAATTCCATGTGCATTGCCACAAGTAGATAGATATGATGTACCAGAGTACACAGACGGGGCAAGAGGGCCGCAAAATATTCATAAAAAGTGACAGCAACTGCAAAATCTCTTTTTCTCTCTTTTTCTCTCATCCATTTTGTGGCATGATTTAAGACATAATAAACTTGTGGAAAGCATGATGCTGTTCAATGTATACTAGCAAAATGCCCAGTGTGATAAAGGTGAGCACGGCAGTAACTTATCCAAGTCTATAGTCTTTACCTTCAACAAAGAGTGGTTAGACACGCCAGCCTCACATACAGCAGATAAGTGATGGGTGTAGGCGACGCTTTAAAAATTTTTACAGCTTACATTTTTAGAGTTACAGAGGATTTCTAGTGCTAGAAATTGTATCGGAGGATGTGTTAATATAGACAGCTTAAGTGAACAGAATAAATGGGAAAATCTTTAGCAGAATGGGCTGGGGGGGAACGGAAACGGACGGGGGTGAATTGGTGGCAGTTCTCGAGAGAGTATCCAACATGGTTCTATGGGGATTCTACAACAAGAAGGGCAAAGGGGGTAGCTATTGGAGTGGCAAGAGGAGTACGGTTTATATTGGAGGAAAGGATGACAGACCCTGAAGGCTGATAACTCTTCCTATGAGGGAAACTATGCAAAATGGATTGTACCCTGGCAAACATCTATTGGACCAATAAGAACCCAACAAATTATCTGAGACAGGTCATAGGGAAGTTAATGGACTTCAAAAAGGGAAGTGTGATTATGACAGGAGATCTAAATTTTTGCTTGGAACCAAGAATCGATAGTACGTTGCGGGCACAGGGGTCTAGGAATGTACAGCTGAAAACAATAAAAAAAGAAACTGTTTCAATGTCAACTGCTGGACATATGGAAAGTGCAGCATCCTAAGAAACAGGATTATACATTCTACTCTCCTGTGCACCCGACATACTCAAGGATCGACTATATAATGGTCGAACATAGGTTACTATGTTATTACTACAACTAGGTATTTTCAACAGCAGAAATAGCGAATGTGTTCCAGAATTACTATGGGTCTTTATTTTCAATAAAACAAAATAGTCAACAAGAAATAATAAGACTGGAAAAGATAAAAGTTTTTAAAAAGTGCCAGATTACCTCAAGTGGCCGAGAATAAGTTAATTACATTCGAAAATTCCATAACAGAACAAGAGATCAACACAGCCTTAAAAGAATCGGCATCAGGAAAAAGTCCAGGTCCTGACGGGTTTACGATTTATTATTAAAAAAAATTTAAAGAAAACTTGCTACCTAAACTATGCTCATACATGAATGGATTGGGAACAAATTACGAGATGGGAAGAGAAGCCCTGTTGGCCTCAATTACAATTATTCCAAAGGGGGGAAAAGACAGTACTTTATGTTCAAGTTATAGACCAATATCTTATTTGCAAAAGTATCAGCCACTAGATTGAAAGACCTGATGACAGATTTGGTACATTCGGACCAAGTAGGGTTCATCCCCGGTAGAGAAGGGAGAGACAATGGGGTGAGAACATTGCTCTTGCTTCAGAAAATTTGAGAGGAAAATACCCCAGGTCTACTCCTGTAGATTGCAGAAAAAGCATTTGACGGGGTAGACTGGGGATTCATAAGTACACTGGAAACCATGGGGGTGGGCCCAAGGATGGTTCAATGGATTAAAGTTCTATATAAGTATCCCACTGCAAACGTGAAGGTCAATGGGACTTTATCGTCCCCCTTTGAAATGTATAATGGAACTAGACAGGGGTATCTCTCATCACCCCTTTTATTTGTATTCTCATTAGAACCCCTGCTGGCAACAATAAGGAATAACCCAGATATAGGAGAACTTAAGATTGGAGAGGAAGAACATAAAATAGCAGCCTATGCTGATGATGTACTGTTTTATATAACCAATCCTAGGACTACAATGCCCAATTTAATGAAGACTCTGAAACATTATGGAAAACCATCAAACTTAAAAATTATTATTTTTTTTTATTGCAGTATTTCAATTAAGGTACAGACTAGAGCCTACCCAGGCATATCCAAGCTCGAACGTACAAACAGAAGACATAACTAAAACACCAATAAAACTAGAACACAACCAAAAACATATCTGTTTTTCCAGTCAAACTTCAGAACCTAGCTCACTATGAAGACAGATCCTCTTTCAGACCTTAGTTACCCAGAAAATTTGTGACTAGTGCAACAAGAATTCAAAGTTCCGTATTTACTAGTCATCTACAGAGTCTACGTTTGTAGATGGGGATTCCACCCATATGTCCCACATTTTGTGAAATTTCTTAGCACATCCCTAGACAAGTGGCCTTATACAACGGGAGGGCAGAGTTAATTAACCATTTCCAGAGATTGAGGGATGGTGCAATAGAAGTTTTTCACCGGAGTACAATGGCCTTGCGTGCATAATAGACTAATAATCCCAGGAGGGTTCTGACTGACCAACTATGAGCCAGAGGGTCGACAGGCACACCTCCACCATCAGTGGGATCTGGATGGTGGTGACAGGGGAAATAACCATTGCTACCTCCCTCCAAAATTTTTTTTATTTAATGACAGGTCCAAAATACATAAATGAAACCCGTCGACTGAGCAACACACCTCCAGCACAAAGCTGGGACAGATAGGTATATTTTATGTAGACGTGGGGATGTGTAATACACTCTAAGCATGATCTTAAACTGTATTAGTCTGTCTCTTGCCGAAACCAATTGTGTGAAGGAGCATTCCCACGCCTCTTCCTAGTCCTCCGTGTCATGTAAGGGAAGTTCTCCACCTACTTGGCCTTAAGAGTTTCAAGTCCCGTGTGTATATTAGGTGACAATGCTTTGTATATGTTGGACAGAGGCTTGGTTACAGATCCATCTCTGAGTAAGTCTTCCAGAGACAAAGTATAGAAAGCCACTTGAGAGTTCTCAGATTAAGCACTAAAAGCATGCCTAAGCTGCAAGAACCTAAACAAATATGATTTAGGCAGTTCGTATTTCTGTTTTAATCCATCAAAGGTCTGCAATCGACCCAGGTACAAATCTGATCCACATATTTAATACCCTTGCCCAGATATTAGGATCCGGAAATGGCAAACTCCAACAGTGACGGGTTAAACCAAAGGGGAGTATGTGGTGAGATATGCCCAGAAGGCATGGGGCGCAGAGAGAGCCACTGACTATGCCCTCAGGACAGTTCGCATAGCCACTGTCAGGTGGAATGGTGCAGAGGGTCCACGATAGATTAAGTTCCGCAATGCCTCATAGGAGCCCAATCATGCTGCCCCCAGAACCACTGCTGCGCTGGACTCATCAGAGACTAACCAATTGTGTGCGTGCGACAACTGGGCTGCCAAGAAGTATTTATGTAGGTCGGGACAAGCCAAACCCCCCTCCTTCCAAGGTCTCTGCAACACCGCCAACTTAAATCTCGGCTGGCCTGTGCCCCAGAGAAAAGCAAGCAGGGTAGTATTAAACGGAACACCTTCTTTGGTATCCACACTGGGGAATGTCTAAGAACATAGAGAAAAGCAGGCAAGAGCTTCATCTTGAATACATTAATTCACCCAATCAGGGAAAGGGGGATCTGAGTCCATGCTTTTTAGTTTAGCTTTCATATTTTGTATCAATGGGGCTATGTTTTTAATGTATAATAGTCAACAGTGGATGATGAAATATAGATACCCAGACAGGGCTTGACAAATTTGCTTGGAATCTAGGAGCCAGCTAAAAAAGTTAGGAGCCAGGTTTTTTTTTTTTTTTTTTAAACGACCGACAAAGCTTTATTTTCAATATAAAAATTAACCAATCTTAAATTTACACAGAGACGACTAGAACTATTGTGACTGCTTTTATTTCCTGCCATGCAGGTACACAAGACCACCATATTCTCGCTAAGTATCCAATCAGGTCCGCCTGAAAAACTGACAGGCGAACCTGATCAGACAGCCCGTGTGAAAGGGGCCAAGCAGGGAGATGACAAATAATAAATTCATTTTAATGAACCACTTCCTTCCCGCAGGACGACTATATACGTCCTGTCTTTGAAGAGAAATACCGTTGTTATGGTAGCAGCTAGCTACCATAACCCCGGTATCTTCTTCAAGAGCCGGCGGTTCTCTTTCAGATAAAAGTGGTCTCTGCAGCAGATTAGCAGCGAGATCACTTTTATCGGCGGCAGGAGAGGGGCCCCCCTACCGCCGCTCTCCGGTGCCCTTCACCGCTTACCGTGGCCCGTCGGTAACGGCGGAGGCGATCCGGATCTATCCCTGGCCTGACATGGAGACAAGTGAGAGGAAGATGGCCCCGCCCATCTCCAAGTCATTGCAGGGCGGAAGCGACGTCAAATCTTCACTTCCACCCATAGCTCTTTTTTTTTTTTTTTTTTTTCCAAATAAAGCTTTATTAAGTTAAATCCATACAGAAAAGTAGTACATAAAAGCAAGGTTTGAGATAAAATGACAATAGTGTTATACAGAGGGAACAGTCCAGAGAGTACAACGTTGTATTTTAACAAGTATTCAAATCTACGACTGTGGATTTGTTGAAAAACACATTACATCTGGTGTGTGGATAAATGGGATTACAGAGTAGTGTGGGCAGAAAATATAAAGAACATATAGTAAAGCAGGTAAAACATTTTTTAAACATGTTGATTTTTGAGGGCGAAAAAGATTAAAAAGGGAGAGAGGAGTAAAAACCGTATTATAATAGATTGCCTATGATAGCCTTAGTATATGAGTCTGAGATTTTTGTTGGATTGTGTTTGGAATAATCGTTAATTACTATGTCTGTGTGAGAGTGTGAAATTGATCCTGGTGCGTGGTGTCCATAAGTCGGGTAATGTCTGTAGATAGAGATATAATCATAGCATACAACCATGGATATCTAACATAGCAAAGTTTCGATTAAATGGTGGTCAAAATATAGTGAGAAATACAAAGGGAAGGTAGGGGAAAGTTATTTCCCGTCCCTGGCTCAGCCATGGGTCTAACGGGAAATATCTTTACAGAAGGACCAAGTCCCAGGAAGAAAAGCATAATAGAGCTTTTGAAGTGAATTCTGTATGCGTAATGATATAGTTACCTCCTGAATTTTGTTTCATGCACGACTATAGGGAGGACTATAGACAGTTGGGATGGGATGTATGATGTGTCTTATGGTGTGCTGGAGGAGGGTTCCTGATTGATTAATTGGGTATATTCAGATGTTGTGCGGAAATGTAGCCAACAGGCCCAAGTGTTCCTGTATTTAGTATAGGAATCCTGTGCTTGATGTACAAGTTCCTCCATTTCAGCTATTTTGTTTACTCTTTTGAACCAGTCTGCGATTGTGGGTGGGTTGGGAGATCTCCAGAGAACTGGGATACAGAGTTTGGCAGCATTGATTAGATGTAGTGCTAGGGATTTGTGATAAGATTTCATCGGTAGGGAGGAGTGGTGTAAGAGGGCTTGTGCTGGAGAGAATTCTAGCTGAAGTGTAGTGATTTGGGAGGAGAGGTGAAAAACTTTAGTCCAGAAGGCAGAAATCGCAGGGCAGTCCCACCATATGTGAAGGAGTGATCCGTTTTTGTCATTACATCTCCAACAATTAGATGGGATCTCTGGATTAATGGTGTGTAACTTGAGAGGCGTTTTGTACCATCTGGAGAAAAGCTTGTATCCGTTTTCTTGAGTTGTTACATTAATGGAGCCTTTGTGTATGTTAGAGTATATCTTTTCCCATTCCTTATCAGAGAGGTGGATGGAAAGATCTTTTTCCCATTTTGCACTAGCTATATTTGTTTTAGGAGTATGCTCGAGAAAGAGGTTCAAGTATATGGTGGATATCAGGTGTCTTTGGGGTTCAGTGGCAGAGCAAAGGGATTCAAAGTGTGATTGGTTTCTTGAGTATGCAGCCCTAGTTTGGGGATCAAGAAGAAAATGTCTGAGTTGCATATAAGACCAGAAAGGGATCTGGTGATTCGTTTCTTGGGAGTTCAATGAGGACAGCGGTTTAATATTCCCCTTAGCGAAGAAATCTCCCGCTGTCATCCTTGTCTGGGATCCTATGTGATGAAGGAACGAATCATCATTGCCTGGTGGAAAGTCTGGGTTATGTTTGATTGGCGTGAGAGGGCCTGGAGAGGAGGAAATGTGCAAATGTTTACATGTCTTTTTAAAGGAATTCAGTGTCGTATCGATAAGGGGATGTTGTTTGCAATGTGGAGAGATGTGGCGAGGGTGAATCCAGGGTAGGTTATGGATCGGGATTTGTGAGAAGGCTTGTTCAATTGCGATCCACGCTTTAGTTTTAGGGTGAACATTCCAGTCCACTATTCGAGAGAGTTGACAGGCCCAATAGTATTTTCGAAGATCCGGTAGGCCTAATCCACCTTTCATTTTGGGTACGGTCATTCTGTTGAAACTCATTCTAGGTCGCTTATCGTTCCAGATGAATTTCATACAGGATTTGCGGTACGCATTAAAAAAAGTTTGTGGTAGAGACACTGGGATTGTTTGGAGCAGGTATAGAAATTTTGGCATTATAGTCATTTTTATAATGGAGACTCTGCCAAACCATGAGAACAAACCCGTTGACCAAGTGTTGAGGTCTTTTTGAATATTTTGGATAATGGGAGTATAGTTTTTGCTGTATAAGTCCGATAGCGAGGTTGGAATGTAGACCCCAAGGTATTTAATGGCGCTCGGTTTCCATATGAAAGGGAAATTAGTTTGACATTGTTTCACTATATCTGGTGGTAGAGTGATATTTAGGGCCTCTGATTTAGGGAAGTTAATTTTAAGATATGTGAGATTTTCAAAGAGAGTAAGATCTTTGAGGAGATTGGGTAGCGTAATGTGTGGCTCTTTCAGGAATAGTAGGATGTCATCCGCAAATGCCGCTAATTTGTAGGTAGATTTTGCGATGGTTATTCCTTTAACGTTTTGGATTGTTTTTTAGATGCGTTAGACATGGTTCCAGTGCCAAGACAAAAATAAGCGGAGAGAGTGGGCATCCTTGTCTTGTACCGTTAGATATGGAGAAGGCATTCGACAGGTGTCCATTTATCCGGACTTTGGCAGTTGGGGTGGAGTATAGAGCAAGAATAAATTGTAGCATGCGATCTCGTATGCCAATGTGTGTTAGGACCTCTTTTAGGTAGTCCCAGGCTACCCTGTCGAATGCCTTCTCCGCATCAAGGGAGAGAAGGAATCCCGGTTGTTTCTTTGAAGTCAGCCAATTGTGAATACTGATTGCCTTTAGGGTGTTGTCCCTTGCCTCTCTACCTGGGACAAAACCAACTTGGTCCAAGGAGATGAGGCCAGGGAGAAGGGGTAAAAGTCTATTAGCCAAAATTTTTGCATATATTTTCAGGTCAACATTTAGTAGAGATATTGGTCTGTAGTTGTGAACTAAATTTGGATCTTTATCAGGTTTTGGAATAACCACTATGTGAGCTGTGAGAAGATCTCTGGGAGGGGGGTTCTCGGATGAAAGGGAGTTGAAAGCATTTAAGAAGTGAGGATAAAGCGTAGCTATGAATTCCTTATAGTATCCTGCTGTTAGGCCATCTGGACCTGGACTTTTGCCTGTTTTGAGTTGTTTGAGCACAGTCTCTAGTTCGTCCTTAGAGATGGGACGTTCTAGATGCGAAGCTTCTGCATCAGAAATGGGTTTGGGACCATGTTGGGCTAGGAACTCTTTAATCAAGTGTGTTCTACGATCATTGTTTATCGTGGGTTGATGAGGATTGATATTATAGAGCTGCGAGAAATAATTCACAAATTGGTCTGCTATCAGTGTATTAGACGTTACTTTAGAACCCGAAGGGTCATTAATGGAATGAAGTGTTGTAGATGATCGTTTTGCACGGAGGGCTCTGGCTAGAATTTTACCGGATTTGTTGCCATGTTCGTAGAATATTTTTTGTGATAATATGTATTTGCGTTTTATTTGTTTATGTAACACTTCTTTCAACTCTGTCCTCACCTGAGTAAGTTCCTCAAGCGTGGAGAGCGCTCGAGTTTTCTTATGTATTTTTTCTAAATTCTGTATGCGTTTGGAAAGGATAGAAATATGCGCTTGTCTTTCTCGTCTTCTCTTGGAAGCGATAGCTATTAATTTTCCCCGTATGGTGCATTTGTGGGCTTCCCATTTTATCATTGGGGATATGTCCAAGGAGTCGTTATCCTGGAAATAAAGTTTTAGATTGTCGTGTATAGTAGACACAATTGAAATGTCTGTCAGCAGTGAGGGATCAAGACGCCATATTTGTGAGCGAGTATGTTTGGATGGAAATTCCAAGGACATGGTTATCGGGTGGTGATCTGATATGTACATTGGTTCGATGGAGGTGTGCTTGAGCATGGGGAGATCGTTTTGTGAAATAAAGAAATAGTCAAGTCTGGAGTAGCTGCCATGTGGGTTGGAGAAAAAAGTGTAATCTTTAGTTGAGGGGTTTAAAGTACGCCATGCGTCATGTAATGTCAATTCTTGAAAACATTGTTTAATTGCTCGTAACGCTGAGAAGGGTAATTTGGATGCACCCGAAGATGTATCCTGTATTGGGTTTAAGGGAACATTAAAATCTCCTCCAGTTAATAGTATACCCTCTTGAAACGATGCGAGCAATTGCAGTGTGTGTCGGAAGAACGGGACTTGTTTAATGTTGGGGGCGTATATGTTTGCTAAGGTTAAAGGTTTACCGAAAAGTGAACCTTTGACAAAAAGAAATCTTCCATCTTCATCCGCTAGAGTGTCTTTGATTATGAGTGGACACTGTTTTGAGATAAGGATAGAAACTCCTTTTGTTTTTGCTTGTTTGTTGGTAGCATGAAAAGCTGTTGGATAACGTAAGTCGGAGAATTTGGGGATAGAGTCCGTTTTGAAATGCGTTTCTTGGATGTATATAATGTCTGCCTTGAGTTTATGCATAGAAAGGAGAACTTGTGTACGTTTCTCAGGGACATTTAGTCCCCGTGCGTTGAGCGAGACTAGTTTAGTAGTGGCTTTGTGGTGAGATATTGGTGTAGAATTGTGTGAGACCGGTGTCATTCTGTAATTTGGGAGGTGTTGTGAGTTAGACTGGAGTGGTGTTTACTGAAGATAGTCCGCGGTGCAGGTGTATGTGTGGCAGAAAAAGAACAGTAGTTGGACTTGTGCCTTATGCTCTTATGTGTGGAAGGTGTGCTCTAGGAGAGTGATGAGATTCTATTTAGGATGAAAGTAGATTGTTCAGGAGTAGAGAGTGATGTGAGGGATATTGGGTATGCGGGGGAGAGGAAACTGTGAAGACCACTGTGTAGTGTTGTTAGGGGTTATAGGTAGTGGAAAGTAATCCGGGGACTAGCGATGCCTGCTCGCTAGGCTATGTACGAGTATACACTCGTGATATATGGTACCGGAATGGGTCAGTGGTGGTTTAAAGGAGGGTTGAGTGAAGAAATCAGGTAATCAATTGAAACCACTGTTTGGGAAGGTGACCAACCGGTAACGTAGAGAAAAGTAAAACCTGTCAATAAGGGACAAGAGCCGCTGACATATGGGATAGATGTAGGAAGAAGGCATGGACTGAAGACGGTCCATGTGTGAAATGGTTGCCTTTAGATTGCTGTGAATGCCGCCTATTAACTTTCTCAGTGGATTTGGAGAAACAGCATGGGTCAGATTTGCGAAAAGCAGATAAAGAATTAGGTGTATGGTCAGATGAAACATTAAGTTAAGGACATATTTTGTGAGATCGTTCCCCTGGTGATCGTTAAGTGAGAGGAAAGAATGAGAAAAAAAAAAAAAGACAGAAAAATAAAAGAAATAAAAGAAATAAACATCCCCATGAGTAGCACATAAAATAAACATCTGGTGAGGCGCAGATATTCATAGCGCAAAAGTCTATGTAATAATTCAGTTAAACAGTCAGCCAGAAAACTTGAACAGTTAGCAGAGCAGAGTATTCAACATAGGTAGAAAGTATTATCTCTTAAGATCGATAAACCGTGCCTGAACTAATTAATAATTAACTACCCCTGAAGGCTATGAAGAAGCTTGTCAAAATAATTAATAAAACAAAGTATCTATGTAGATCGTTATGTTATTTAGGAGCATATCACAGTGGATAGGAGGGGGTGATTATATGAGGAAGATCAGTGTCTGTGAAACTCCCTTAGAGTGCCTTTGTCTGAGAAGCCTGTCAGTTCCGCGTTTGGCATGTAGACAGCTGTCTAGTCAGGGAAAGGCAATCATAAGGATAAGTTCTATATAATCATACAGGGTAGTGAGTGCGCTAATCTTTGCGTAATTCATGACAGATAAGGTGATGTTAGGACTACTAAGGAGATGAATCATGTGTCACAACCATCTCGGGCTGGGATGACACTGGCATCCTCCTATGGGAGGTGCGTGTGTGGAGGCAGGGGAGGGAGGTCTGCAGTGTGTCACCATGGTAACAAGTCAGGTCTCTAACCTTGTGAGAGCCAATGAGCGATTGCATGAGTCATGGTGGGGGAGAACTTTTTACCTCAGACCTTGGCTCCTCTCATGAATTCGCGCCGAAAGACAGCAACCAATAGAGCGATGAACAGCTGGTTGTCATGGCAATAAGATTGTGTGGTAGTTCTAGTAGTCACCTAATGTAGTTGCTATCTAAGAGGAACAGAGAGTTAATACAGGATCAAAATAGGGGTGTCAATGAACATTACTAGCAGCCTGTTGTGTGTAAGAGAAGGGCACATTTGCAGTTATAATTATGAATCCGTGCAATCGGAGCGGGATGAAACCCTGTTAAACTGTCAGTGTACCGATCAGCTAGAGGAGGGAGAGATAAAGTAGATTGGAGATCTCTGATGACACTATACCTCACTAGATTGGAAAATACAGTCACATAAGAATTTAATTATAATAGAGCTCTAATGAAGGGTGGAACTGCTAGTGTAGGGCTGTATTGGAGAGTAAGGTGTGACAGAACAAACCATGCAGGCAAAGCGCTGCTTTGATAGTCAGCGTTAAGGGGGATATAGATATGCCTGTGTGTAAGAACTATGATCTACATAAACTAAACTTAACATATTGAAATACTTTAGGAACATATTACCAGCCGGGGTATGAACTTTCAATATTCTAAAAATGGCACATGAACAGTCAGAGGAAATCTTTCAGTCTATGTTGCAGATGCCATCTGTGTTCACCGATCTCTTCTAGCTCTTCTGGAGCGTGGAGGTTTCGTCGGGCTGTAGATGGAAGGAGACTGCGGGTCGGGTTGATGAATTCTCGGTTCCGATGGCGAACGGTGTCTTCTGTAGCTTGTGTGTTGGGTCTCCATTGCTTCACTCATGGAAGGTGCTTTAGATGCTGTAGGGGTACGAAATTCCGCGTACCAATCTGGGACCTCCATGAGAGGGATTCCGAGCGTATCACAGAAGGAATGTAGATCCTCAGGGACTCTGAGGAGAGCTGAGCGTCCTTGTACTGTTGCCGCCAAACCAAAAGGGAACTTCCAGCGGTAAATTATACCTTTAGCCCGGAGTACTGTCAGAAGGGGTTGCAGTTCCCTTCTGCGCTGCAAGGTTATGTTTGATAAATCCTGGAATAGACGAAGTTCTGTGCCGTTATGTAGTAAAGGGGTCAGGGAACGTGCAGCCCTCAGAATGTCTTCCTTCAAACGGTAGTCAATAATGCAGCATACCACATCCCTAGGCGGGTCAGAGTCCTTTCCCTTCGGTCTCAGGGCACGGTGGATTCTTTCCATCGCAATAGGAACCTCTCTGGGTCTGCCGAGGATGTTATTAAAGATATGGATAACTTCACTTTGAAGATGATCCGCATCCACGGTTTCAGGCAAACCTCTCAGCCTGAGGTTATGGCGTCTGCCGCGATTGTCTAAATCTTCCAAGTGGCGATTGACATCTCTTAATTGCCGTGTATGTGTGTCAATCGCCAGATTCTGGTGATGGATCTTGGATGAATGAAGGGCAGTCGTTTGTTCCACCGCCTGAACTCTGCCTGTAATAGCTTGGATTTCAATTTTTAAATCTGAGATTGCTGCTGTCAGGGTGTCCTTAATGTCCTCAGCTACGGATCTGAGATCGCTCAGGCTCGGATGCTGATGAGGAGTGAGGAGAATTCCCCTGTCATTGAGTTCAGCGTGAGATGGAGAGGCAGCAGCATTAGAGTGAGGAGGATGCTGATGCTGGCTCCGTGAGGTGGGAGCCGGCGCCGAAGTTCCCATCTGTGCCCGGAACATCTCCGGGATGTTCTGACTGGATCTTGCCGGTATTTCACGGGGAGAACGGGACCGGGAGGTCGACGAAGTTCTAGAGGATGTACCCATCGCTTTTCGGGTGTTTGGGAGGCCGTTGACCGTCTTTAAAATTCAGATTTCTATCCCTGTCAGCGGAGCTCTGAAGTTAAGCAGCCATTCTCTACGAGGTCAAGCCACGCCCCCCCCACCCATAGCTCTTGAAGGGACATTTTTTTTTTTTTTTCAAATGACTTTTTTTTTTTTTTTAATGCATTTAAGTGTAAATATGAGATCTGAGGTCTTTTTGACCCCAGATGTCATATTTAAGAGGACCTGTCATGCTTTTTTTCTATTACAAGGGATTTTTACATTCCTTCTAATAGGAATAAAAGTGACTTTTTTTTTTTTTTTTTTTTTAAAAGAACAGTGAAAAAATAAAAGTTAAAATAAATAAGAAAAAAAAAAAAATTTAAATGTGCCCCATCCCTTGTAATAGAAATAAAAGTGACACAATTTTTATTTTTTTTTAAAAACAGTGTAAAAATAAAAAGTAAAATATATAAGAAAAAATAATAATTTTTTTAAATGCGCCCCGTCCCGCCGAGCTCGCTTGCAGAAGCGAACGCATATGTGAGTAGCACCCGCATATGAAATCGGTGTTCAAACCACACGTGAGGTATCGCCACGATCGTTAGAGCGAGAGCAATAATTCTAGTCCTAGACCTCCTCTGTAACTCAAAACATGCAACATGTAGAATTTTTTAAACGACACCTATGGAGATTGTAAAGGGTAAAAGTTTGTCGCCATTCCACGAGCGGATGAAATTTTGAAGCGTGACATGTTGGGAATCAATTTACTCGGCGTAACATTATCTTTCACAATATAAAAAAATTGGGCTAACTTTACTGTTTTCTTATTTTTTAATTAAAAAAAGTATTTTTTTCCCAAAAAAGTGCGCTTGTAAGTCCGCTGCGCAAATACGGTGTGACAGAGAGTATTGCAATGACCGCCATTTTATTCTATAGGGTGTTAGAATAAAAAATATATATAATGTTTGGGGGTTCTAAGTAAAGGGAAGGAGATGAGCAGGCAGTGAAAACAGGTAGGGAAAGCTGCTCCATTAGCATTGGTGGATGTCTTGTCATACCAACGGCCACCACCAGAGGGCGCCCGATTGCAGAAGGAACCAGGAACCATAGGACTGCAGTAGGCCGCAAAGCCGAGGCCTCAATTACCGGCGCGGCCCAGCGCGATCGCGGCGGGAGGGGGGGTGGCGAACGGACACAGGATACCCCAGCTGTGCCGCCCCAGGCGCCAGGTCGCTAATTCTAGTCGCAAATGCGACCTGGCACCCGGGGTTTGTCAAGCCCTGTACCCAGATATTTAATTTTTTTGGTCCATATTAAGAGGAGATTAGGGTCTTGTAAAGATTTTGCCACAGTGTCAGTCAGCAATATTTGGGATTTGTCCCAGTTGACTTTGAGTCCTGAGCAGTCATTGAAACTGGAGAAGATGCCTAGAGCTGCTTGAATGGAAGAACCTGGGTCATTTAGGAATAGAATGAGATCGTTCGCATACATGGCTAGTTTTTCATGTATGGAGCCGACCTGGATGCCCCTGACCATGTTCGCTTGTCTAAGGGCCGAGGCGAGTGGCTCTATCACCAGGGCAAAGAGTGTCGGTGATAAAGGGCAACCTTGCCTCGTACCCCTGCCAATTGTGAAGGGGGCGAGAGGGGGCCCCCTAGCTTAGTCCGTGCTGTCAGACATCTATATAGAATTTCAATCCACCTGCGGAATTCGACCTCCACAGCCAGAGGACATATATGGCCAAGCCACCGAGTCAAATGCCTTGTCTATAGCCAATGCCACCAGTACCCTAGTGGAGTTCTCAGAAAGCGGTAATTGAAAGTGGGTGAAGGCTCTGCGTAAGTTGATGTCCGTCGATTTTCCTGATATAAACCCAGTTTGATCTATGTTGACCAAAGATGGGAGAATCATCTGTAATCGAGTTGCCAACATTTTGGTTAATATCTTTAAGGCATAATTCAGTAAAGAGATCGACCTGTATGAGGCACAATGGGACTTGTCCTTACCCGGTTTAGGAAGTAAAACAATATGAGCTTGGTACATAGAAGGGACAGGGACATCTGTTTTTTACACTCAGCGTATACCTGTAAAAATTTAGGTGCAATTATTGCTGCATATGTTTTGTACCAGTCGCCAGGAAGGCCGTCTGGGCCCGGAGTTTTGTTGCCTGGGAATGAGAGGATTCACTGCTTCCTCAGCAGTAAAATCCCTATCCAGAGATGCACAATATTCCTGCGATAGAGTGGGTAAATGTAAGGACTGTAGATAGTCTGTAATCTGCTCAGCTGGCCAATTAGGGGGTGCTGTATTTTCTTAAAAAATCATTAAATTCATTCAGGATTTGATCAGAATCAGAGATGACTCTGCCATCTGGACAACAAATTTCAGACACCACCATTTGCATTTTAGATTCCGCAACCAGATTTGCCAGAAGTTTGCTATTCTTGTCTCCGGACTCAAAGATCCTTCCAGCCAAAGAACCTAGATCTAGGTGCGTGGCCGAAGTAAGATGAAGAGACAAAGCGCTTCTCGTCTCGGCCAGTTGGCTGAAATGTTCAGGAGACGGGGAGTTGGAAAAAGCCTCGGCAGCCTCAGTTTCTCTGGACTCAAGCTGTTGTAGTTGTGAGGACATCTCAGATCTTACTGTCTTGATAGCTGAGATGTAGTCTCCCCTAGTGTTGGCTTTAAAAGCCTCCCAGACCACATGAGTTGAGGCGGAGCCTTCATTAAGGTCCCAGTATTGTTGTAGTTTAGGGAAAACCATCTCCTCAACCTTTAGGGTCTTGCAACCACTTAGCAGCTAGACGCCAGCATCTCTCACTCCTGTTCTCCGATAACACAAGCCAGAGGGGCATGGTCAGAGAGGCCTGCAGGTAGGTACGAGACCTCCCCCACCACCGCCAATGCACAGGTGTTGCCAAAGACCAGGTCGATCTTGGAACCAGATTTATGAGTAGTGGAGTGAAAGGAGTAGGCCCTATTATTTTGGTGTTTCCATCTCCAAATTTCAGTGTGATTAAAGACCTGTGCCCAGTGAAGTAAAGCGGGTGTATAACCTCTATTAGGATTAGACGAGTCTAAAGTGGAATTTAAGTCTCCTGCTATATAGAGCCTGGAGAATTGCAGTGTGGTCAATTTTTTTGTATACCTTGTACAAGACCTGCTGGTTGAAAGGAGGAGGAACATATACATTGACCAGAGCATACACAATCACCCTAATTTACAGTAAGAGAATAATATACCGACCCTCCTGGTCAGTCACCAACTGAATAACCTTATATGCAAGGGACTTGGCCAGTAATATAGCCACTCCCCTTGCATAACTAGAGTAAGTTGCATGAAACGACTGCTGTACCCAGGGCCTATGGAGGGCAAGAACTTTGTTGCCCAGGAGATGTCTCCTTTAGAAACAAAATATGCAGTTTGTGATGATTTAGGTACTTGAACATCAAAGCTCTCTTAATCTTGTAATTTAATCCCCGCATATTCCAAGATATCAGTTTTAGTTCCATGGACATATAGTAAAGTTACCGGATGACACTTAGATGAGGGGCTTCATCCCATTTGAGATCTGAGAGAGAAAGCAAAATAGGGCAGTTCTGAAGAAAATGAGTACCATTATAGCATAAGAAAATAACCAATCATGCAGTGGATGTAGAGCGTACAAAACTAAAAAACAAAAAAAAACAAAAAATATTAAACTCCCTACTGACCATAGAGTACCCCAACAAAAAAAAACTAGGACAGTTTTACCCCTAAACTTGTTCAGAACCCCCTACTGGCCAGAACTCCAACAAAAATATCCAGTCAGCTTTATACTCTGAACTCAACCTAAACTTGGCAATTATAAGGTCCCTCCAGGTGAGTGGAGATCAGCAGGTCAACAACTTAAAAGTACATGTAACTCCCTACTGCCTGGCATAACCCCAAACTGTCGCCAAGGCAGTTTTGTACCCTTAACTTGATAGCAGTGGTCGCGTACATGAGGCTCAAAGTTCCTGGGACAGCCCCAGCTCGTGTTCAAACTATAACAGTAGGCGAGGGTGGGGGAACGTGTATCCCATCACAGCGAGAGGGACTGGGTAATCTGGAACAGTGGTATAGTTCCTTCAGATATTGGAGTTTGTCCAGGTATATGGAGAGCACCAGGTCTTCCTCTTCTCAGAAAACAAACAAACCGCGAGGGTCAAGTGTGGGTCACGTGTAGAGGTACATTTGGGGTAACTCCGGTATTTGCAGAAGGTTAAGTAGGATGGAGCAAACGAGAATATGTAAGATCCGTGCATCAGATGGATTAATAAGAAGAATCCTACATTGTAGGGTGGTCAGCCAGTCGTCAGCATCCGCTGGGTTGTCAAAGAAACGGATCGCTCCATCATGTTGGACCCGCAAGCGGCTGGGGTAAAGCATGCTGTATTTAATGCTCTTATCTGAGTCGTCTCTGGACATCATTAAAGATTTTTCTCTTCCTCTGCAAGTCAGCCGAAAAGTCGGGGAAAAGAAGAACAAAGGTGTTGCCATATCTGAGTGTGGGATGTTTACGGGCTTCAGAGAGAATCCTGTCCCTGTCCCGATAGTTGAGAAAGTGAACCAGAAAATGGCGGGGAAGATTTCCTGGGATGGCACGGCCCGTGGGCACCCGATGGGCCCTTTCAACCACGTAAGTAGGGGGGACATCCGTAAGGCCCAGGAAAGTTTTAAAGAACTCCTCCGAATTCGGCAGGGTGATCCCCCTCTTCTCTCTCCTTGCAGACCCAGGACTCTATTATTGCGCCTCAGTCTGTTTTCAGCATCGTCTGATTTTGCAAAAAGGGACTGTACTGTGCGCTGCAACTCAGCAATGGAGACGGCATGGGTGGCTGTAAGATCTTCGGTGGCTGACACTCTGGTCTCAGTTTCAGTCATTCTCCCCCTTATTTTTTCGAGGTCGTTCTGTATTAAGTTGCACTCTTCAGAAAGATGGTCAATGCACACCAGCAGCGAGGTCCTACTATGCTTGATCGCAGCAAGGATCATGGCCGTACTGTCTTGAAACGGTGGGGCTGACCCCTCTGCTACTGAAGTCTCTCTAGGAACCAGTTCCAGATCAGCCAGCAGGGCCCGGGACCCATTTGCAGGGAAGCGGGCGGCAGTAGCCAGAGCGGTGTGTTGGTCTTAGTGGCTTTGGAGTACCTCTTCCCCTTTTTGGAGGAGGACATCTGGTAAGTCACCAAGGGAGACCACTATAGGGGATGTTCGTCCGTGCCCAGAGGAGTATCCAGGAGACGGCTAGTGGCCGCTGGTTTTGGGCCCCTGGAGATCACAAGGTGGACAGGCAGTCAGTGTATACCAGCAGCCCCTCACCTCACAGCTGACACACAGGGGCAGGGTAGTGAGGATGTGGGGCTGGGAGTGCCAGGATGGGGAAGGCCCAGAGCAGTGGGACAGAGGCAGCAGAAGACAGGAAACACTAGGCCCCAGGATACCACAGCTCAGACAGGCAGTCTCTGGCAGCACACCAGGCTGTGGCGGGGACATGGGAAGGTGACAGGGCAGATGGAGACAGGAGGCCCACGCTTACAAGCCCAGGCCGGAGCAGCCATGGTGCACCACCGCGGGATATTGGCTCAGGAAACGGCGGAGATTGTCAGGCCTCTCTAGGCCAGGCCAGGCTGCCACAGATGTCCTTGACACTCGGATAAGCCCCTGGGCCATGCCAGGTAGGTGAATGGGCGGTAGGTGAGGACGGATGACGGTCCCTTACCTACAGACAGGCCAGGATCGATTCTCCCCTGGGAGTCCTCAGGCCGACAAGATGGCCGCGGGTGTATAGAGGCTATTTCGTGTAGGTGACCACGGGCAGAACCACTCCAAAATATTGGCCCAGGACACTACAGGGGACAGAGGAGCAGGCTGGCAGGGTTTTAGTTTGTTTCAGTTAGGCAGATGCACAGAGTCAGGATTCCCGGAGCTCCTCGCAAACACATCCGCCGCTGCTCACATTAGGACACGCCCCCCCCCAGAACTTGAAAACTTAAAAACAAACCTTTCTAAATCAGATTTTAAATATAACTATAAATAAACAGGAAGAAAGGTGTCTACAGCAAGAATTTCAATTTACTTGGAAGACAGAATTAAAATATTTAGGAATAAGATTAACATAATCTCCAGGTAAATTATATCCTACTATTGAATGAAATAAAAATGGAAATAAGAAAAATAGCAACAAGGTCCCTCTCATGGACAGATAGAATAAACACTATAAAGATGGTAATAGTACCGAAAATGATGTACAAATTTCAAATGTTGCCTATCCCACTACCTCAGACATTTTTTTTTAAAACATTAAAAAATTTTATATCCAAGTTCATCTGGCAGAATAGTAAACCGAGAATTGCATTTGCGGTATTAAGGAGGGATAAAATGCAAGGTGGGCTAAAAGTACCAGTTCTTAAATATTATAATGCATTGTTAATTTCACGAGTAATGGACAAAAGAGAAAAACGGAAAAAGATGGGTACAAATTGAGAACATAATGAGTGACACACGGTTGGGTAAAATCATTTGGATCCCACCTCAATATAGAGCACTGGATGAAAATATACATGCAATGACACACGAAACGTACTTGGAACCTGGGACTTAATACATAAACAAGGTTAATGGAAATATAACTCTCTACTAATATCACTGAAAGAAACAAAAAAACTATTTTACACCGGGAAAAGGGAAATTATTCGGAGATTGTATAAAAAATGAAAATGCACAATTAAAGAATGTAATGGAAAATAAGAAAATATGCACATTTCAAGAAAAAAAACACAAGACAGATCTGATGGGGATTAATGAATGGCAGTACCTCCAGCTGAAACACTTTGTCAGAGCTTTGCCACAACCAATAAGATCAGCGGAAGATCTAGGGCCATTTGAGCGGCTGTGTATGGCATTAAATACAAAAAATGGGATATCACGGATCTATAAAATTCTATTGGCTAAGGAAGGGCTGGAGGTCTCGCCATACATAAAAAAAAATGGGAAAAGAATTGGGAATACGAGGGAATAAACAAAAATTAGGAAAATTTTCGAGATTGGTACACAGCTCCACAGTTGACTCCAACACAACAGAATTGAACTATAAATGCCTTTTTCAAGGTGGTATATAACCCCCGATAAAATAAGTAAAAATCAAATAGGGAAATCACCATATTGTTGGCGGGGATGTAAAGTAGTGGGAACGATGGCACATTTATGGTGGGATTACCCAAAAAAAGCTATTGGAAAGAGATCCTACTGTTAATAAAAGAAATTGCTAATAGAGAAATATTAGGAGAACCTTGGATGTGCTTGTTTTACGGGATAGAAAATTCAATAAAACAATACAAAGAATCTGTGATACCTCGCCTGATTTAGCGCAGCTAAAAAATCAGATACCAAGACAGTGGCAAGAAACAGCCCCACAATAAAAGATTGGATTGGAAAGGTAGAAGAGACATATAACATGGAATTTTTGAGATACTGTGGAGAAGAGTGAATAGAGGGGATGACAAATAAATGGAAAGAATGGAAGGCGTTTAAGAAGACTATGAGATATGTGGAGGCCGTAGGAGGATAAGACCAGGTTAATCAGGAGAACTGAGAGAAAGGGAGAAAACTTAGATGGACTTATCTAAGGGATGGATAGGGAGGGGGGGTGGATTCATGGGGGGGGGGTGTAAAAATGTGTACTTCAAATGTATTTGCACTGGAATGTATAGAATTAGTTTTTGTATACAGATATAATTAAAATAATAAATAAAAGACACTTAACGGTTAAGCACTTTCCCCATGTCATTGTTGTACACTTCCTCTTACAAATGCAGCAGTTCTGAGGGGACACTGCGGAGCCGTTGTTCCTCTGACCAGCACAACCATAGCTTGTCACCTCACTCCCAGTGACAATGCAAGTTCCCGCTAGATTTTTAGCGCAGAACAAGCTTTACACTTGACTTGGATCCACAGCCTTGTTGTTTCTTGCTTCCCGTACCTCCAGGCTAGGTCCCCCGTGCTGCAATATCTGGCCTGTGTATGGGACACTGATCGCTAGAGAGGAGGACAAGCTCGCCAACCCCCCTCACTACTGGGGTGATTGTCTCCCATGCCAGGTACTGACCTACCGCTGGCTGGTTGCTATTGCATTGTGGCCTTGTATCCCCTCTTCATTCTTCGTATAAAACCTTTGTGGAAGAACTTCAGACCAGGCAATGAAATTTTTACTGAAGAACTTTTTGAGCAATTTCCAGGATATTGCTTTTTACGGGAACACATCAGAATCACACATTGGACCAGTTTTAAACCCAAATTTGATCCGGAAAACAGCCCTAATTTTTTTTTAATCAATCCCCACAAATCCTGGGTGTGGGTCTCTGGGCAGGGGGCTTATCGGAATCTGGAAACCCCCTTTAAAAAGGGGGGGCCCCCAGATCCTGCCTCCCATGTGAATGAATAGGGGTACATCGTACCCCTACTCATTCACCAAAAATAAATAAAAACACACACATATATACATGTTTTTGACAATTCCTTTATTAAAAATAAAAAACAATGTCCCCCAGTGTAGATCTATCATCAACCACTGCCAGCACCAGACCCGGAAAAAAAAACGCTCTGCCCACGGCGAAGACTACTGCCGTCTGCCTGCTCCGCCTTGTGACAGTTCTTAAACAGGTAAGGGGTGGGGCCACCCGGTGATGTCACCTGGTGGCACTGCCCCCTGTGACGTCCCTGACCGGTGCATGCTGGGTCAGTGACATCACAGGGGGGCGGTGCCACCAGGTGACATCACCAAGGTACCCCTAAAATCCATACCAGACACAAAAAGGCCTGGTATGAATGGGGGTCCCCCACGCCTTTTTTCTGACCCGCTCCTGACAACCAACTAATGTTGAAGACGCCGATAGCCGCCGGCTCCAAAAATTTGCATCTGAACCGCATCTAAAATCGCAGCTGAACCACTGAAGAGCTGCTTAGGAAATTTGAATTGAATATGGAGGGGAAATTTGCATCAGTCATGTGTGAACCTGGCCTAGCAAATAAAAACAATTCAATACAGTCTCTTACAGATATCTTGCAGCATAAACCTCTCTTCTCTAGCCCTAGGCTACCAGCTCATACCTCTCCATCTGAAGTCCATTTGCTCAGACAATCCACTTGATTTTCTGTTGGACTCTGTTTAGGTACCCACAAAAGGGTTGCTCTCCTCAGAGGTGACAGCTACATCAGTACATAGCCCAACTTGCTCTCTTTACCATGTGCTCAGCCACCCTCAGATCAGAGCCCAGAAATACCGGGAAAACACAGAGCCTATGCTAAAATGTTAATAAACCGCAAAAAAAACAAATTATGAAAGACTTACCTGAAAACGAAGAATTCCAGCGGCATGCTGTCACTGCTGACAAGGCTTCCAACTTCACCCAGTCTTCCTTCTGGTTTTGCAGGCAGTCGGTGCAGGTTTAGGAGATATTTACTGTACCTACAGGTAAGCCTTATTATAGGCTTACCTGTAGTTATAAGTAAAAACAAATGCCTTTACTACCACTTTAACCCCTTACTGGCCCTCTGGCAGGCTGCTAGTTAAAGCGCAATACACATAGCTCACAGTAATTATAACTCCGCAATAGGGATGAGACGAACACCCCCCAGTTTGGTTTGGTTCGCAGCAGAACATGCAAACAGGCAAAAAATTTGTACAAACACCATTAAAGAATATGGGGCAAGAACGTGAAAAAACAAAAGTTCTAATTTTAAAGGCTTATATCCAAGTTATTGCCATAAAAAGTGTTTGGGGACCCGGGTCCTGCCCCAGCGGACATGTATCAATGCAAAAAAGTTTTAAAAACGCCCGTTTTTTCTGGGAGCAGTGATTTTATTAATGCTTAAAGTGAAACAATAAAAATTTAAATATTCCATTAAATATCGTGCCTGGGGGTGTCCTTAGTATGCCTGTAAAGTGGCGCATTTTTCCCATGTTTACAGTGTCTTATGTAATGCAATAAAGTGTTTCCATGGGCAAGGTGTCTGTACAAAGTGTCCAAGCAAGATAACCAGGTAAGGATTGTGAATTATGGGCAACTGCCCTCTCACCAACAGCAGAACTGGATAGGAACCTCCCAAACAGCGATCCTAGATGAGACGTTCTTCTGGGAAATGAACAGGGATAACCGGCCAGCTGCTGGGCACAGGCAACCATTGGATCCGTATGATGAGGTGGTGCCACAAAAATGTCTCACCAACAGCTGGCAGAGTGGGGCCCTCCGGGGCCGGGCTGGATTGCCACATGGTAGGCCACTGCCCTCTCACCGCCCTCTCACCTAGCAGCGAAGAGGTGTTCACACGGTGAGGCCCAGGAAGAAGAAGCGTGGGGCGGATATTTCGGCCCTTTTATAGTCCCTTTGAGAGGTCTGTTAATGTTACAGAGGAGCCTCTGGGATGTGTAGTTCAGGGGTAGTTTCACAACATCAGAGAGGCTGCTCCAAAGACTACTAGTCCCACAATCCTCCCTGCTTAGCTCAGAGATATGTCAGACACTGGAGCCCAGCACTTGAGGGACACTGGAATAGATGGAGAATGACAGGGGTGGTCTGCGGAACAAAGTAAGTAGTCCACTGCTGGCTACACATAATTTTATATGTAGTTTTTATTGAAAGATAAAACCTACCTCATTGCTTTCTATTTGTTACTTATGGGAGTGTTCGTGTACAGTCAGGAGCATAACTACAGGGGGCACAATTGTGACCCGGCCCCATGCTCCAGGGGGCCCATGTGCCCCCCTCTGTTAACCTGGGTGTCATGTAGAGAGACTGATCCCCTTCATTTTCCTTCTTTTCCCCTCCTAACCAGGTCCTGCTACCCCCCCCCAAGTGCTTCCCCCCTCCCCCGCAGTGCTGCTGGCTTCCCCTCTCACCTCTTCCACTAGCTGCTGCGGTGATAGGTGTAAAGATAGAGAGTGGGAAAGGGGTCAATAAATATGTAATTTACTGACCCTTCCTTTTTCCGAATGATTAGTACTGGTCACTGACTATGTCCATTCATAACCGAAGCATAGTAAACTGTTTACTATGCTTCAATTTGTGAATGAATGGGAACCTCTGTAGAGAACTATTCCTGTTCATTCATTCTGTGCAGCTGAGGCTCTGTCTCAAAGGTGATACATAAGAGGTAGGGTTAGACCCCTGATATTTCACCAAAGCCCCCAATGAGGCTCCTAAAAAAAAAATGTAAACAATAATAGAAAATAACTTTGTAAAAAATTAAATAAAATGGTAAAAAAATAATTAAAAAATAAAATATCAAAATTAAAAAACTACTGCCACCAGTGGCAGAACTACCATGGTCGCAAAGGTCTCACTTGCGACCAGACCCAGATGTTCCACCACTGGCCTTGGGGGGCCGAGGGTCAGGGGGGCCCCTCATGGTTTCTTACACTGGGGCCCTAATGGTTTTAGTTAAGCCTCTGCATATAATCCTGATGCTAGATCATTTCTACAAGTTTCTAACTCTATATTTGGAATATTTTGGTAATAGGTGGGGTTGCAGGGGATGGGAGAGGGCCCAGGGAATGTTAGGGGGATGTGGGTTTGAAAGGTTTTTGTGAACTCCTGTTTTGATATTTTATTCAGTTTTTAAGACATTATAATGTGGCACTGTGATAAACGAACTACAAAACCTTGGATTGCGATTCGTTCCAGAAACATGCTTGTAATCCGAAGCACTTGTATATCAAAGCAAATTTTCCCATAAGAAATAAAGGAAACTCAAATAATTTGTTCCATAACCATTTATTCATAGGTCTTTCAGTTTTTATAGTTCATATAAAAAGATTATAGCAATGTGATCAGGATGTGTAACCATAAAATGTCCGTCCACAAATGGAAGCCTCCACAAGGAGATTAGAAGCAAAATCCAGCAGGAACTACAGAGTATAAAAGAGAAGAGAGGCGCCTCTAAGTGTAGAAATATGGTTATATTTAATGAAGGTACAACATTTAGCAACTCACATGGTTGATTAAAAGAGGCTCATCTAAGTATGCAGGCATCCGGGGTAAAGCTGTCCCCATAGACCATCCCCCACACCGCCGGCTCTCACCGTTGTCAGTCTCTGATCGTGATCGGGAAGCCTACACTGCAGTAGAGCGATCTGAAAGCGAGGCTTGAACCGCTCATGGAGCGCAGAGTGGAAGAGATGAAATCCATGGCGGTGAGGAGGACGGTCTATGTGGACAGTTTTACCCCGGATGCCTGCATATTTAGATTAGCCTGTTTTTAATCATCAACCATGTGAGTTGCTAAATGTTGTACCTTCATTAAATGTAACCATATTGTTACACTTAGAGGCTCCTCTCTTCTCTTTTATACCCCGTTGTGACATGACGCTACTCGTATATCAAGACATCTGTTGTATATCAAGTCAAAAAGTGTATTAAAAAATGTAGCTTGTCTTGCAAAACGCTCTCAAACCAAGTTACTCTCAAACCAAGGTTTTATTGTAATTTGTATTATTAAACTGTTGCCACTGCCCAATTTGTACAGAGTTGAGGTGTTAAGCTTTATTTTTTTAGATTCATTGTTGCTGCTACTTCCACCAGTCAATTTTTCCAAGTTAAAAATAAATCAGATAGGGGTGTTACTGCTGGGCCAAGGTACTCTAAAAAAGTTTTTAGTTGTGTCAGATGCCCCCATGACAATGTCCAGCTCTTCACTGTCATTTTCTGCCAATTAGACATGTGCAGAATGCAAAAATATGTTCCCTTTCGTTACAGATTGATTTGTTAAGCTACTCATTTTGTTTTTGTTTAGTTTTAGTTTCATTTTGTTTCATTTATTTGTTTTTGACTGGAGTTAAAGTATTCAAAATCCAATTTGAATCAAAAATATTGAATCAATCCAAATTCATTATGAAGAATAGCTGATTATATTGCATTTAAAATTAGAATTTTGGAAGACGGCTGTATGCTTTCTATTTTTAGAATAACATTTTTTGAATACTTTGAATCCAGTCGAAAACAAATAAATGAAACTAAAATAAAAAATTTTCTTTTTCTATTATATTTATTTCTTTATTTTTTCTATTCTTTACTAAATCTAAATTTTGAAAGACGGTGATATTCTTTGTTTTATTCTTTTCTTTTCTGATCTATTTTATTCTATTCTATGCTATTATATTCCTTTTATTTTCTATTTTATTCTATTTTTTTCTATTCTATTCTTTTTGAAAAGCGATATACTAATACACAAAGTCTTTGGGTATTCTCTCCTTTTCATGTAATAAGTTAATAACATACACAAAGCACAAGCACTTGAAAATTTTTGAATTATTTTATAATGCATTCATAAATGGGGGGAGGGTTTATCACCCCCCACCCTTTTTTTTCACACATAACAGGTCAATAATATATATACAGAGCACTAATAATTGAATAATTTAAATAAGTTTTATAACACTTTCATAAAATTGGAGTTTTTGGTTTTACTTTTTTTTTTCACGTGTAATAAGTTAATGACACATATAGAGCACAGCACTTGAAAGGAGGTCTTTTCCCTTCCTTTCAATTTTTTTTCCCTCTCCTTTAACACGTATTAAGTCAACAATGTATACAGAGTATAATATTATATGGAAGATCTTAAATTATTTTTATAGCACTCTTATAAAACTGGGTTTTTTCTTTTTTTTTTCCTTTCTTCTCTTTTTTTAGGGTATGGGGTGTAGAGGGAGCCATCCCTGTTGTTGGCGAGTATATATAAACCAGGATATTGAATAGCAGCAGGTCATATGACAGTTGTAAACACGGGATGGCTTCATTTCATGTGATTCATCGTATAGAATTGTGTTGCTAGCTGTGATTAGTCAGTGTGATCACATGTTGCAGACAAGGCCAATCACAGCCCACCTGTAAAATGTGATTTAGTTCTGGACAATTACAGCTAATCAAAACAAACTGAATGAATCCATTCATTTAATGCTTGCAATCATAATTTGTAATAAAAAAAATCCTGATCACTTCCCCATAGTACAATGTTACTATGGTAACATTATATTGCTCTGGTCAAAACATGTTTAAAAAAAAAATTGGAAAAAAAATAAATAAAAAAAATGTGTTTTTTTTTGTTTTTTGTTTTTTTTTTGTACTGTCACCAGTCAGTGTCCCTGATCACTGCCACACCAGTTATATTATAATGCTGTAATGCACTGGTAACAGTATGTAAAAAAAAAAATAATAATTGTGACAATTTTTATTTTTTTTTTTTTTTGTTTCTTCATTTTCCAAAAAATTCTGACAACAAATTACAACTTCAAAAAACTCACCATGCCTCTTACTAAATACCTTGGACTGTCTACTTTCCAAAAAAGGGGTCATTTTGAGGATATTTTTTACTGTCCTGACATTTGTGGGCTCAAAAAATGAGATTGGCTGTCAGTACATCAGAATTGATCGATTTTTCAAATATATCCCATATCTTGTGGACACTCTAACTTTCCTACAGACTAAATAATATACACTGATTTGGGCTATTTTCACCAAAGAAATGTAACAAAAAAAATTGTGGGCTAAATTTTATGAAGAACAATTATTTATTTGCAAAATGTTATAACAGAAATGAAGTAAACTTATTTTTTTCCAAAATGTTTAGCAAAAAGTACAAAACCCCAGTGGGGATTAAATACCACCAAAAGAAAACTCTATTTGTGTGAACAAAATTATAAAAATGTAGTTTGGATACAGTGTTGCATGACCGCGCAATTGTCATTCAAATGCAACAGCGCTGAAAATTGGTCTGGGCAGGAAGGGGGGGGAATGTCCGATATCATATACTGTGTGTTGCGATTTTTCTCCTAAACAGAGTTTTTTTTGTAGGTTTCTGATGAAATTGGTGATCTGCATGAAGAAGCCAAAGCTAAAGCAATTTATGACCAGTGACAGGTGGAGACAATCAAATGACCATGTTTGCACTCAAGAACAAGTGTGTGTTTAGAGCTTCTGTTTTATAGCACACTTAAAGCACAAATATAGAAATGATTACCGTATCTCAGCCCGTTATCTACTAATGAGGAATGAACCTGGTTTTGATTGGTAAGGAAGTAATATGAGAATAGTGTCCATGTAAAAAAAAGTGATGCTGTACAAGACATACTACGAAACTTCCAGGCTTTTTCCTGCTGCTCTGGCACCATCTACTGGTCACATTGAAGTATGACAGCCAATGCTATCTTCATTGGAGTGCTGGTGATTCTATTTATTGGATAACTCAAAGTTCTGGAAAGACACATACATATACACTATATTGTCAAAAGTACTGGGACGCCTGCCTTTACACACACATGAACTTTAATGACATCCCAGTCTTAGTCCATAGGGTTCAATATTGAGTTGGCCCACCCTTTGCAGCTATAATAGCTTCAACCAGGCCTGAAGCCAGGCCTTCTCGTCCAACATCAGTGCCTGACATCACAAATGCGCTTCTGGAATAATGGTCAAACGTTCCCATAGACACATTCCTAAACCTTGCGGACAGCCTTCCCAGAAGAGTTAAATCTGTTATAGCTGCAAAGGGTGGGCCAACTCAATATTGAAGTATGTGCAAAAGAGGTGACCGCACTCCAATCTTCAGGAGTATGAATGCTTTAATTGTAAAAATCCACACATTACATCAATAGACCGCGATACAACAGGACTATAGCAGCAAGGTTAACATGTTTCATGAACCAAATCGCTTAATCATAAACTCAGAAGCACACATGTAGTTAACTCTTATATACCTGAATAACAGCTGAATCAATTAGCGCTTAAAGATCGCTGCTTAGGACAAAACAGGCACATCTAGCGTGTAAAACGCACAAGATAGAGCAAGATAAAATAGAAAAGGAGAAATAGCTACATATAGGAAATAGAAAAAACAAAATGAGATTATAAAATGAAAGAATGTAGCAACATTCAAAAAAGTTTGTCCTACAAAGCCAAACACAGGTGGTGACCACCAAAGGAGATATCCGGAGATTCCTGTATAGGTGTCACCCACCCCAACCATACCAATGTAGGCAAATAAAGACAACTGACCACCGTATCAAACAATATATATGAGTATCAAATAATAATAGATCATGAACAAATAATGAAAAATAGAAACCTATTGATATCAGCATTAGACATGCACAAATTGCTATCACAGCTGTAATCATAAAACACATATAATTCTAATATTACAAAACCTGAGTAAACAACATTTCGGTCTATTCACAGATATCATATCACATGTGAACAAATACTGGAGATAAGGATTAATGAATAAACACCTACTTCATGCAAATAACCAACATAATATGAATACAGTAAGCGTGTGGTTAGAGGTGAAAAGATTTAATCCCACAGAGCCCAAAAATATACCAGTCAAAGGATTCTATCTATCTATCTATCTATCTATCTATCTATCTATCTATCTATCTATCTATCTATCTATCTATCTATCTATCTATCTATCTATCTATCTATCATCTATATGTCCGACATCCAATGGTGATATAGATATCCAGATTCCAGGCACATAAATTTAACTCAATATTGAACCCTACGGACTAATGCCCCGTACACACGGTCGGACATTGATTGGACATTCCGACAACAAAATCCTAGGATTTTTTCCGACTGATGTTGGCTCAAACTTGTCTTGCATACACACGGTCACACAAAGTTGTCAGAAAATCCAATCGTTCTGAACGCGGTGACGTAAAACACGTACGTCGGGACTATAAACGGGTCAGTAGCCAATAGCTTTCGTCTCTTAATTTATTCTGAGCATGCGTGGCACTTTGTGCGTCGGATTTGTGTACACACGATCGGAAATTCCGACAACGGATTTTGTTGTCGGAAAATTTTATATCCTGCTCTCAAACTTTGTGTGTCGGAAAATCCGATGGAAAATGTGTGATGGAGCCTACACACGGTCGGAATTTCCGACAACAGGGTCCTATCACACATTTTCCATCGGAAAATCCGACTGTGTGTACGGGGCATTAGACTAGGATGCCATTAAAGTTCATGTGCGTGTAAAGGCAGGCGTCCCAATACTTTTGACAATATCATGTATATTTGTCAGGTTTCTTCATCGGGGACACATGCGGTAGAATTTTAAATCTAAAATTCGGTGAGTGATATATTTTATTCTGAATAATAAATGCTGAACAGAAGAAAAAAGCAGAGTGATGACCTTGGCAGCCCGATGATGCCCCATTATATACGATCGGAAGCCTCGGGCTGTGCCCCGTTATATATGATTGGTAGCCTCGGGCTGTGCCCCATTATATATGATCGGTAGCCTCGGGCTGTGCCCCATTATATATGATCGGTAGCCTCGAGCTGTGCCCCATTATATACGATCGGTAACCTCGGGCTGTGCCCCATTATATATGATCAGTAGCCTTGGGCTGTGCCCCATTATATATGATCAGTAGCCTCGGGCTGTGCCCCATAATATACGATCGGTAGCCTCGGGCTGTGCCCCATTATATATGTTCGGTAGCCTTGGGCTGTGCCCCATTATATACGATTGGTAGCCTCAGGCTGAGTCATTGACCAGTCTGTATTGGTTAACTGCAGTGTAAACACATGAGATCAGGGGCTTGGCAGGACAATGCAGTATCTGTCAAGTGTACCTAGCTGTACACTAATAGAAATTGTTTGCTAGGGAAGATAATTCACATATACAGTATGTATTTAAATTATGTATTTAATACTTTGGATCAATAACTCTATTCTATAGGATCCCAAATCCCTTTACTGGATTTTTTCCTACTACAGAAACGTATCTTCCCCAATAGACAGTAATATAATCCACCAACACACAGTCACAGGCCTCTGTTCATGGTTTAGGGCAGGGGTCTCCAAACTGCGGCCCGAGGGCCAGATGTGGCCCTTTGCTCGCCTTCATCCAGCCCTTGGGACACTATTCCTCCAATGATATGGGGCACTATTCCTCCCACTATCACCAAAAATAGGGCACAATTTCTCTCACTAATACCAATGATGGGGCACTACTCCTTATACTGACCACCAACACTGAGGCCATGTTTACTCTCACTGATGCTGGGCTCGGGACATTTTCGACCCCCACTGACCACATTCCGGCTCCCCTAAAGTCCAAAGGACAGGCCCTTTGTTTGGAAAGTTTAGGGCTTATAGACTATTTTTTTTTGGCAAGACAACATTCCTGACACTGGTGACACCGAGGGGAACACTGCATTATATAAAAAAAAAACAGGTAGTAGCACGCTGCCACCTAGTGATAACAATATATACAAAATACAGCTACTGCAATCACCAAATGTGTTCCCACATCTACAGAGAATCAATCAAATGAAGCCACATGCGTTGGTGACGTAACGCGTAGAGGTTGAGCCTGGCGGCAGGATTAATCACCGATTATGTGAGATGCTGGGTTTTATTACATGTTTGTTTTATATCAAATAGTCCATTGTATGGTGCATTGTGCGGTTTGTTTAGCTTAATAACCCGGATACTGCACTATTGGAGGCTGTCTTTTCTGTTTATTGCCTATGACCTACTTGTTAGCTGTGTGGAGCCATTTTGGAGAAGGGAAAACCATTGTTCTTAAGAGAACCTGAACATCAGAGTTTGGTCCAACAGACTGATCTGCTTTCATGCTTTATTGGGGTCTATAATGATAATGAAGGTGAGCTTGCACTTCACCTGGTGAAAGGAGCACCATTTGGAAATTGTAGAAACACCATGGTGTCATCTCTATGAATAACTTTATGAAAAAGAGACTTTCTGTATTGCACAATTTATAAGAAGTTTTACTATTCATATTCTATTTGACTTTTTATTTATTTATTTATATATTTGTTCAAGGATTTATTTTGCACTTTATCTATATCACATGTTTATATTTATAGTCATTCATTGTCACTTTTCAGTTATCACTCTACCATAGTGTTGAGGCAGCGCTATCACACATTTTAATATTGAAACACTGCATTATAATATTGTATGAAACGCTCCAGTCACCCAGGGCCTGAAATGCCCTTGAATACTGCAATGTGAGGGGAAGCTAGTAACCACTAATGGAACGGTGGTATTATTCTACAAACTAGAATCATTCTATAGTGTTTCCATAGATGATCAGCAGAGCTGGGAACTCTAATACCCTGTACACACGGTCGGACATTGATCGGACATTACGACAACAAAATCCTAGGATTTTTTCCGACGGATATTAGCTCAAACTTGTCTTGCATACACACGGTCGCACAAAGTTGTCGGAAAATCCGATCGTTCTGAACGCGGTGACGTAAAACACGTACGTCTGGACTATAAACGGGGCAGTAGCCAATAGCTTTCTTCTCTTAATTTATTCTGAGCATGCGTGGCACTTTGTCAGTCGGATTTGTGTACACACGCTCGGAATTTCCAACAACGGATTTTGTTGTCGGAAAATTTTATAGCCTGCTCTCAAACTTTGTGTGTCGGAAAATCCGATGGAAAATGTGTGATGGAGCCTACACACGGTCGGAATTTCCGACAACAAGGTCCTATCACACATTTTCCGTTGGAAAATCCGACCGTGTGTACAGGGCATTAGGCTGGGTTCACACCTAAGACGGAGGTCGCTCACAGCAGGGGTCCGGTGTGTCCCTGTTCTCCATTATTTGCAAATCTTTGCCTGAATTCGGACCTGAAACTGAGCCAAAGTCGCACAGGACCCCTGTGCAAATTACTCCGCAGCCGCCCCGGAGATGTGTGAACCGGCTCCATTGAGAGCTGGTCACAATCTCCTGTCAAGCAAATTGGAAGCGGGGAAACCCCTGATGGGGACACAGATGTGTGGAAAGGCTCTGATGGGGACACAGATGTGCGGAAAGGCTCTGATGGGGACACAGATGTGCGGAAAGGCTTTGATGGGAACATAGATGTGTGGAAAGGCTCTGATGGGAACATAGATGTGCGGACAGGCTCTGTAGGGGATACAGATGTGTGGAAAGGCTCTGATGGGAACATAGATGTGTGGAAAGGCTCTGATGGGGACACAGATGTGTGGAAAGGCTCTGATGGGGACACAGATGTGCGGAAAGGCTCTGATGGGAACATAGATGTGTGGACAGGCTCTGTAGGGGACACAGATGTGTGGAAAGGCTCTGATGGGGACACAGATGTGCGGAAAGGCTCTGATGGGGACATAGATGTGTGGAAAGGCTCTGATGGGGACACAGATGTGTGGAAAGGCTCTGATGGGGACACAGATGTGCGGAAAGGCTCTGATGGGGACACAGATGTGTGGAAAGGCTCTGATGGGGACACAGATGTGTGGAAAGGCTCTGATGGGGACACAGATGTGTGGAAAGGCTCTGATGGGGACACAGATGTGCGGAAAGGCTCTAACAGGGACAAAGATGTGAGGGAAAGCCCTGATGGGGGCAAAGATCTGTGGGAGACTATAATGAGGACACAGATGTGTGAAAAGGCTCTGATGGGGACACAGATGTGAGGGAAGGCTGTGATGGAATCATAGATGTGTGGGGGGACACATTCATTTATTTATAAATAACTGATTTTTTTCGGCCCATGAATATGTGTCAAATTTGCGATGTAACCCCCATACTGAAAAGTTTGGAGACCCCTGCTCTGGAGAATTTTTTTTTATTTTTTTTTTTGCATAAGTGTTAAAATCTGCATTTTTGGCTATAAAATTACCTAAAACCCCCTAGCCTTGTAAAATAAAAATATAGTAGTTGCAAATGCAATTCTTTGTCACACAATATTTGTGCATCAGTTTATCAAATCTATATCAGGAAAAAAAATACACAAAAATTAATTTTATTGCACAGAAACACAATTGAATGCCTTATTTTTGCTAAAAAATAAAACATGAGGTAATGTAGAGTAAGTAGATACCAAATGTGCATGCGCCTGCAAAATAGCATAAAATGATGGTACCCAAAACAATAGGCAATGTTTAAATGCTTTTATAGCTCATTAGTTTTGATCGGGGGTCTTCAAACTTTCTAAACAAGGGGCAAGTTTAAGGTTATTCAGACTTTAGGGTTGCCGGACTGTGGTCATTGGGAGCAGAAAAGGTCCCAACATCAGTACGAAAAAAACAATTCCCAATCTTTGGTGTCAGTAGGAGGAATTGTATCTTAACATTGGTGTCATTGAGAGGAATTGTGCCCCATCGTTGGTGTCATTGGAAGAAGTTGTGCCCCATCATTGGTGTCATTGGACCCAATGGTTGGTGTCAGTGGGAGGAATTGTGCCCCATTGTTGGTGTCATTGGAAGAAGTTGTGCCCCATCATTGGTGTCATTGGGCCCAATGGTTGGTGTCAGTGGGAGTAATTGTGCCCTACCGTTGGTGTCATTAAGAGGGATTGTGCCCCTTCATTGATATCAGCGGGGGGGGGGGGTTATGCCCCATTGTTGGCATCAGTGGATGAAATAGCACCCCAAGGGTCCGATAAAAACAAGCAAAGGGCCACATCTGGGCCCTGGGCCGCAGTTTGGAGATTATGGCTCCAGAGGGGAACTAGTTTATAACTCAATTTAGCCATTAAAGTGGATTACTTAAATTTCAAACTTCCTGCATTAACTGTAATCAAACACAGGACAACGCTCTACTTCAGCAAAATATATTTTAGAAATGTAATTAAATCTGCCATCCCAAAAACATTAACATACGGTTCTATCCAAACCAATACAGAAATGCTTATTGTAATAGTGGGCAGTGAGATGCCCCCGACATTATTACAAAAAAAGTAACAGTTTAATTTTCACTAACCACATATGTAAAACGGAAAATTCCTATCAAAATACTTACCGTAATTTTCCTTTCCTGATGGACTCCATGGCAGCCAACGTGTGGGTTTAGTCCCGCCTCTACTACCCTATAGGACACTACTCCCATAAATCTTTGCTCCTCACCAGCAGCCGTGTTCGATAACTAGCCTACTCCAGCCATTTGGGAGGGAACTCCTGCTGCCATGGAGACTCCATGGCAGCCAACGTGTGGGAAATAACTCGCCGTACACACCCGGGTGGGCAAAATGCTGAAAAAAACAAGATTTATTTAACACCGTCAACCGACAGTACTTTAACACCAAAATCAACTGAAGATAGAGCAGCTGGCTCAACACAATAATGGGACATAAAGGTATGGATCGACGACCAAGAAGCCGCCCTGCAAATCACTTCAGGTGCAACATGACGTGAGGCTGCCCACGAGGTCGAAAGACTTCTAGTTGAGTGCGCTGTTACCGCCTCAGGAGGAGCCAAGCCCTTCTCTCTATATGCCCATTGAATTGCCTGTACAACCCATGCAGCAATGGATCTGACTGAGGCTCGGAGCCCCTTGTTCTTCCCATAGAACGAAACAAAAAGATAATCCGACTGACAGAAGGGAGCCGTTACTTCTAGATATTGTTTCAAGGAGACACCAACATCGAGTGGATGTATTTCCAGATTTCCGGCAGATCTAAAGGTAGGAAGTGAGATCTCTTGGTTCTCATGAAAGATTGAGGTGACCTTAGGGTTTGACCCTAGCATCGGAATTAGAACCACTCTGTCCGGAAAAAAGGTTAAGAAAGGTTCTTTTGATCCTAAAGCTTGGATTTCGGACACCGTTTTTGCCGAAGTGATGGCGGTCAAAAAGGCAGTTTTGATAGGAAGCTCTCTGACAGACAGTGGTTTATCGAGTTGTGAGAAGAACTCAAGAACTAGAGGAATATCCCATTTGGGGAATCTGGGTTTCCTTTGAGGCCTCAGTCTAATTGCTCCTTTGAAAAATTGTTGAATAAGGGCATGTCTGGCCCACGACACCCCAGTAAAGGCTGAGATCGCTGAGACCTGTACACGCAGAGAACTGATGGATAAGGGCAAATCCAGGCCTGATTGGAGGAAACTCAAGATGTCCTGAACAGCAGGTGTGCCACATGACGTAGCCCTAGACGACATATGGGTCGAGAATTTTGTCCAAATTCGCTCATATACTCGGTTAGTGCTTTGTCTTCTTGCATTCAGAAGTGTAGGAATAACCTCCTTGGGGCAACCTAGTGCTTCCAACCTTCCCCTCTCAAGAACCAAGCCCTCAACTGTAGGTGAGCTGGGCACGGGTGAAGAAACGTGCCTTGGGAGAGTAGATCCAATCTGGATGGAAGAGGAACTGGTTCTCGGAAGCTGAGGAGTGACAGGAGAGGAAACCAAGGCCTGTTGGGCCAGTAAGGAATTATGGCTAATATCTCCACTTCCTCCAACCTGAGCCTCCTAAGAACTGGAAGATGATAGGTGTCGGAGGGAAGGCATATGCTCTGTGAAACCACCAACGTTCTGTCAGTGCGTCTATCCCGTAGGCTTGTGGATCCCGGAACCTTGCGTAGTACCTCGCTAGGGGGAGGCACGGGGAGGCACGGGGAGGCGAAGAGATCGACTTCTGGAGAGATCCCCAATGTTAGGATCCATTTGAACACATCCTCGTGGAGAGACCACTCGTTGTTGTCCAAGTGGACTCGTGAAAGAAAATCCGCTTGGACATTGAGAATCCCCAGAACATATGTTGCCGTTAAGTTGACCAGATTCTTCTGTGCCCAGATCATTATTGGTTCCACCTCTTGTAGCAGAGACAGGCTTTTGGTACCCCCTTGTTTCCTTATGTAGGCTACTGCCGTTGTATTGTCCAGTCTGAGTAATACAGATGCCCCTGTTATCAGGTGACGAAATGCCAACAGTGCCTGGAAGGCTGCATGTAACTCTAGGATATTCGACACCAATCTCCGAGCTGGGAAATCCCAGGAGCCTTGAGCCACTTCCGTTAGGCAATGAGCACCCCAACCTCTCTCGCTGGCATCTGACGTCACTGTGATCCAAGTGATGGGAAGGATGGAGTGACACCTGCGTAAATTTTTTCTTTGAAGCCACCAGAGGAGGGAACCCCTTATGGTCTGAGAGATGTAAATGCGCTGATTTTTGTCGCCCGACCATTGAAGAAGAAAACCCTTCTGGAAAGGACGCATCCTCCACTGAGCCCATTTTACCATTGGTATTGTGGACACCATGGTGCCTATGATCCTCAGACACTGAAGGGCACGGAGATGAGAAGAGGAGAGAGCCAAGCGAATCCTGTCCCGAACTATTGTAACCTTCTCCTCGGGTAAGGAAATTGTGCCTCTCGCTGTATTGAAGAGGGCTCCGAGGAACACCAGAGACTGAGAAGGCTCCAACTGGCTCTTCTCCAGGTTCAGGAGCCATCCAAATTCCCGGAGAGTTGAGATGACTTGATCTCTGTGTCTCAGGAGACAGTCTCTGTCTTGAGCCAGTAGGAGGAGATCGTCCAGGTAGTGATGAAGACGGATCCCTCTGGTTCTCAGTAGAGCCACAACAGCCAACAAGACCTTTGAGAAGACTCGTGGAGAGGTGGACAGACCGAAGGGAAGGCATGTGAATTGTAAATGGAGTTGGCCTATGGAGAAACGGAGAAAGCGTTGAAAATCTACTGCCACTGGAACGTGAAAATAAGCGTCCTTGAGGTCTATAGAGACGAGCCAGTCTCCTGGTTGGACTGACTGTTGAATTGTGGACAGGGTTTCCATTTTGAACCTTTCTCTTTTGATGAAACGGTTCAGGTGCATGAGATCTATGACGGGTCGCCATGCACCATTCTTTTTCTGGACCATGAAGAGAGGGGAATACATCCCCATGCCACGTTGGTCGTCTGGGACAGGAATGGCCGCGCCTTGATCTAATAAAGATTTCACGTAAGCTGAAAGGATTTGTCTTTTTTCTTCTGTGGCTGGAAGAGATGTGGGAATACACCTGAGCCTGGGAGCACTGCTGAAAGTCCAGGTGTGACCCGAGGAAATCGTTCTGACGGTCCAAAAGTCCTGGATCGAGGCCGCCCAAACATGCCGAAAGCGGAGAAGGCGAGCCCCCACTTGGCCTGCCTGGGCGGGCCCCATCTCAAAAAGACTTGATCGGTTCCTTCTCACCCGTCATACCACTCTTAGCAGTTTTCTTGAAAGATGACTGTCTAGCCTTCCAAGATCTGGAGAACTCACGGCCCGGCCTGTAACCACGTGCTTCCCTAGCACGATCCTGGTTCTGTTTCCTTGGAAACGATCTTCTTTGGCCTTGTAATCGCCTGTCCTGAGGAAGGAACCCCGACTTACCTCCGGTGGCACGAGTTATGGCACTATCCAATTTATTGCCAAAAAGAGAGGACCCATCAAAGGGAATACGGCACCAGACCTGTTTTGATGCTGGGTCTGCCAGCCAAGGACGAAGCCAAAGGGCACACTTGGCGGTGACTGCAGACAACATAACTCGAGCCACCAAGCGGATAATGTCAATTGAGGCCTCCCCCAGAAAGGCAGAAGCTAACCTCAATTCCTGGATGGGTGAACTCTTGGCCACTTCCTCCGAGACACTTCTAAGTGACTCATCTACGTTGTCAGACTAAATCTCCATAGCCCTAGACATGGCGGCCAAAGCCAAGGCTGGTTTACATGCCATGCCTGCTGTGAGATAGACCCGCTTCAAATCGGAGTCTATCCGTCTATCCAAGGCGTCTCTGAATGAGACCGTGTCTTCCAGAGGAAGGATCACATGCCTGACCAACCTCATCACAGCCGCATCCACTAGAGGAGCAGACTCCAATTGCTTAACTTCCTCTTCCTTGAAGGGATAAAGTCTTTGTATTTTAGAGAGAAGGGAGTTCTTCTTCTCTACCTTTCCCCACTCATCCGTGATAACTTCACCTAATTCAGCGAAAAAGGGGAAGTTGACACGTTCCTTCTTCAGCTGCTTGAAGTATTTCCTCTGTTTTGCAGGAGCCGTCATTGGCTCTTCCCAGTTTAAAGTTTCCTTTATGGCTTTAATCAGAGGAGGAAGTAAGTCAAAGCCAAAACCAGTATAAGGGTCTTCTCCCTCAGAATCATTATCTGAGGAGACAGCAGACAGATGACTGGGTAAAGAGGACTCACAAGTGTCCTGAGCCTGAGTATCCCTCACTGGCGGGCATGGAGGCTCTGTAGGAGAAACCTGGGGTTGGCTGGACCCCATCTCTTTCAGATTCTCTTAACAATCTTTTCCACCAGAGATTTGAGTTGCTGATCCGATCCACCTCTTTCACCTGTTGCTTTTGTGTAGCAGGTATCACAGAGGGATTTGCCTATAGGAACCTTTGCCCTACACCCCCAGCAGGCTCCTTCGGCTGCATGATTGGAGTGAGACTTGGAAGGGCGAGATGGTTCCCGGCTACGGTGTCTCGATTTCGAGGAGGAACCGTGATGTCCGGATCTGGAAGAGGAATGCCGGTGATGCGATTTAGAGGAACCACTTCTGTGCAAACTACGTTGCTGAGTAGACCTAGAAGGGCTGACAAGAAAAAGACAAGACACATCTGTGTTAATGGAGACAAACAGATAACTGATGCTCCATAACCCCCCCCCCCGGCAACACCCAGGCAGGACCCCCTACCAAGTACCTGTTGCGAGGGGGCTGGCCACAAACAGGTGGTGAAGCGTCCATGCTCCTGGAAGGATCCATCAGGGCTGAAAAACAAGCAGCCAGTTAAAAATAGAAATGCAGTAAAGGACAGGCTATTAAACCTGTCCCCTAGAAGCCCCCTCACCTGACACGAAAGATCCAGAGCCAGGGGAAGACACTACTAACAGTCTGCAAGCATTCCCAAGCCTGCAGACTATTTTTTTCAATTTAAAACTGGCGCCCCTGTGACGTCACCGCCGCGTCCATCTTCCCACTGGTGCGCACGCGCGGTTACCACTATGCGCGTGCGCGAACCAAGCCTCGTTCTCGCGCCGGACCCGCGTATGCGCAGAACGGCCGCGAAAACGAAACCAGGAAGTGAACGGCGGCTGGAACGCAGAGGGAACCAGCTGCCATGCCTGCCAGCTACACTGTACCCGACAGTGCGGGAGGGGGAACACAGAAAAATAAACAACTAGAGCACACAAACAGGGGATGGATTAAAAGAAAACTGCTGCCATTTAGAAAAAACGGAACAAACTCACCACTCCTGCTGCGATTGAGACCAGGCAAAAGGTAAAACACCGGACTGTTTCTGGGCAACAAGGGCGACCCGCTAGTAGCTAGGCTGTATGACCAATGCACGGTTTGCCTGCCAGTGGCTAGGACTACACCATCATCAGCGCCTCTTCCATATGCCCCTTCCATACCCTGCTAGTAGCTAGGGCTTATTGGAATACTGCGACTCCTGTTCCATAGGGATCGCTCGCCATATCTGATCGCAGGGGGGAAAATAATCTTCGGGTAGAAAGACCATTTTAGCTAGGTCCTTTGGAGGAGGACAAAAAAAAGAACACGGCTGCTGGTGAGGAGCAAAGATTTATGGGAGTAGTGTCCTGTAGGGTAGTAGAGGCGGGACTAAACCCACACGTTGGCTGCCATGGAGTCTGTCAGGAAAGGAGGCCTTTCTCCCTCTGACTACCATATGTAAAGGAGGCCCTTCTCCCTCTGACCACCATATGCAAAGGAGGCCCTTCTCCCTCTGACCACCATATGCAAAGGAGGCCCTTCTCCCTCTGACCACCATATGCAAAGGAGGCCCTTCTCCCTCTGACCACCATATGTAAAGGAGGCCCTTCTCCCTCTGACCACCAAATGAAAGGGAGGCCTTCTTCCCTTTGACCAACAGTGTAAGGGGTCCTTCTCTCAGTAACCACAAGGAAAAGAAGGCCCCTCTCCCAATGACCACCAGTATAGGAGGTTGATAAATATAAGCCGGCAACTCAGTGGACTGGACTCAAACATTGAAAATCTATTATTGGCTACACATATTGGTTACTCATATGAGTAAGGCCACAGTGGCCAAAATGCATTAGAGTTGATTTGCTGGATGTAATTGTGTAGCCAATAACGATTTTTAACGTTTGAGTCCACCGATTTGCCGGCTTATATCTAGCAATGTTAAAAGTATTGAGGGACTGCAAATCCCAGCCATGAGCACCAATTTTTAGCCTTGGATAGCATCACCAGCAGTAGAGCTTTGTGTATTGTATTCAGTGATTCTATGTTAGATTGTATAAGAGGGTCCTTGTCCCACTGACTCCCAATGTAAAGGGGTCCTTCTCCCACTGACCACTAATGTAAGGGGGTCCTTAACCCACTGACCACCAGTATAAGAGGTTTCTTCTCCCACTGGCCACCAATGTAGGGGGGTTCTTCTCCCAATGACCACCAATGTAGGGGGGTTCTACCAATGACCACCAGTATCAGAGGGCCCTTGTCCCACTGACCAACTGTGTAAGGGAGCCCATCGTCCTTATGGCCAAAATTGTATGGGGCCATTCTCTCATTAACAATCGATGTAAGGGACCCACCCCCCATGAACCACCAACTGATTAAATTAACTTTGTAAAAGCCATTACAAATGGACATACAGTATAACAAGACCCTTGTCACATTTCTTTAGCTACAAAAGCACTTTATTTGACTCCAGATAAGGTGAGGGGGGGGGAGCTGGTGATAGTTTTAGTAAAATTGAACTTATCCTTTGAAAAAATATATAATTATTTTTGCCCATCTACGCAAAGAGTAAAAGAATCTAGAGGAGCACAGATCCATCGCCATTCTTCTTTATGGAACTGAAGTGTGCCTGTCTTCTAAATAAAAACTCAAGCCAAGTGTTAATAAATGAACTTTATTTACATTTACATTAAAACAGTAGTGTAACAAATCAAAATCTTTGTATCTATCTGCCAGGATCCCCTGCACCCCAAAGATCAGATTGAGGGGGGAGTGACACCCTGAGTTACAGGGAGTGGCTGAATGAAGATGGAAACCCAAGGCAGTGAGAGAGGAGGCTTCACGCCTCTGGCCCCGCCTCTTTTGATACATCAGGGCCAAAGTTTAATAGCTAGGGAGAGAAGATTCAAGAATAGTTGGAGCAGTTGCCAAATTGGGTTTAAAGGGGAATCTTGTTGGCTGTTGGCATTGGTGCCACAGTCCATACTTCAGGCCCTCTGGGTAAGGTGAAGAGATCCATACTGTACCATCAATTAGAAGATAAGAGGTCATAGCAACTCTCATCTCCTCACCAGGTGACAGTGTTGTGTTAGACAGAGAAGGAGTTACCTCTACCCAAATTTTAAGAGGACCTGTCAGATCAGCACTTGTGTTTCTGAACTCCCATCTGCAGGAGTCACTCTGTCCCTTCCATCACTGGCTGGTGCACACATCACACCGAGGGGACAAGGAGCTCTCAGTTATAGGTTAGTGAAGATATATGATATAGGTGAGGAGGGCTCAGACATACAGGGAGTTATAGGACATTGCAAATTGTTATTCTAACATGATTCAGACACTGGGAGCTACAAAGGGATGTTTATTTTGCTCTCAGACAGGTGAAAACACAAAGGATGGTATTCGTGAGGGCTCATGGGGTTGAGGCAGTGGATTTCAGTATATAGCCAGTAATTGGTGGAGGAATCATTAAAAATGCTGTACGGAATTATAGCTTTAGGCAGGTAACCAAAATAACTTTTCAGTATACAGTCTTTAGCTAGAGTTCAAGTCTAATGCTTTATTGCAGTGGTCTTAAAACTGTGGCCCAGGGGGCCAGATTCAGCCCTTTGCTTGCCTTTATCTGCCTTTATCTGGCCCTTGGGACACTTTTCCTCCAGCTGACACCAATGAATATATTGCTATACTGCTTGGCAGGGGTGTCTGGAAAACAAGACTGGCTGTATATTTTGCCAAGTTCAGGAATATGTATTTCATTGATATGTTCAACTGTCTGCCCAGAGTTCAGCACTAAAAGGTCTCCTCATATTTGTAACATACATTTTGCAAGATCCAAATGTCCAGTGCCTGGACAAGAAGAGATGTTAGTTGCATGTCCATCTTCTGTATGAGCGATGAGCACAGATCCATTCACCATAGCGGGCGTATCTAGTTATATATGGAGAACACAGGTTCTTTGTCAATAGTAGTCCCAGATAAAGATCCTTTCTTCATAACGAGCACAGATCCAATGTATATGTTCTCTAATGGCCTAGTTCCCTGGATTTTGTAGTTGGAGCTCTGAGAATATAAAACCCGGGATGACTGGTCAAGTTACAGCACAGAATACCATCACAGATCACACAGGATTTATAGCAGTGACACCTCGTCCTTTCATTAACCGCCCCTGGTCATGTGACCACCAGAGGACCAGAAGAGGGCAGCCAAACTGATGGTTCCCCAAGACATTCTGGTGGCCCTCACTATCCCGATCACCTCCATGCACTCCATTCTATGACTTCATTTTCTAAACAGTGTTCAGCCTTTAACCATACACTAACTGCCTCTATAAGAAGCTTCTTCATGTATAAGCAGGGACGTTTCCCTGACCCCGCACACAGTAGATGACCCCCAGATGGACAGTGTAAGGGCTCTGAGTAAGCACAACACTTAACTATGGGACTCCAATATTAGAAGACATGCAGGAGAAGATTATCTAAATGAATGGCTCCTAAATGCCTGTATGTATGTCTAAATTTTATGTATTCTCATAAAAAGATTGAAATGATAATAATTATTATTATTAGGTCTGGGACTCTGCGGTGTAACAATTAACATCTCTTCCCATGTAGGACACCTCAGTGTTAGGCAATCCAGAATTGCTGCTAGGGTAGGCTTGTTGGGAATTTTTAAGCTGGTCTTCTGTAGGTCCTGCTCTGCTTAGAAGGGTTGTTGGCTCTTTGGGACTCATATTGGTACGGGAACTCCTCTCTGAGGATGGATCTTACCCAGGTAGTTGGCTGACTTAATTCCAACTGAAACATATTTATGACAAACTATCTTCCCTTGGTACCCTCCAAAGAGACTTAAAACCCTTTTGAGGCCCTATGTCTTCATGACCCGGATTGTCCACATTTAGTGTCCAGACTGTATACAATTATCCTTTGAAAACCTCCCTTACTATATAGTACACTAGGAGAGAGAACTGGGCCACCCCTCACTGATCAGAAATGGGACAAGTTCTTTTTGTTTACTTTTAAGATATGTGCATCTAGTCATGTGCAAGTAGGAAACTTCTCATTTATAACCAGGTGGTACAGAAGTCCAATGGCCGTTGGGTCCCCCCCCCAACATCCATACCAGACCCTTATCTGGGCATGCAGCCTGGCAAGTCAGAAAAGTGAGCGCGCCCCCCTTGTTCCTGAACCATACCAGGCCACATGCCCTCAACAAGGCGGGTGGGTGCTTTGGGTGGGGGAGGCTCTGGCCAGTGGTTGTGGGGCTCTGTGGGTAGGGGGCTTATTGATATCTGGAAATCCCCTTTAACAAGGGGTCTCCCAGATCCTGGCCCCCTACATGTGAATGAGTATCGGGTGCAGAGTACCCCTACCCATTCACCAAAAAAGTGTCAAAAAGTAAAAAAACAGAGACAAGTTTTTGACAAATCCTTTGTGTGTTGCTCCCCCACACCCTCCCCCCTTAATACTCACCCAAGCCCCCTCTAGATCCAGCAAAGTGCACGAGAGACTCGGCTGTCCCGGAATTCCCTCTCCTCATTGGCTGAGACAGCAGGGGGAGCCATTGGAGAGAGTGGGGGGCAGGGCCGAGCTGTGGCTCTATGTGTATTATGGAAACCTAGAGCAGGGCTCGGGAGCGAACATGCACCAGTGCCCCCACAGTAAGCGGCTTGCTATTGGGGGCACTGGTTAAGGGAGAGGACCCAAGAAGCCCCAGCAGGGGACTCAGGAAGAGGAGAATCAAGGCAGTCAAAGGTATACATCCTCAACCTAATATTGACAATGAAAAAACTGTGGTCACAAAGGGTTCAGAACATAACCACGTCCACAAAATTTCAAATTCTCAAATTTTGTGGACGTGGTTATGTTCTGAACCCTTTGTGACCACAGTTTTTTCATTGTCAATATTAGGTTGAGGATGTATACCTTTGACTGTGAATGTAAAACTGTTCTCACATTTTACCGCATTTTTTGTAAAACTGCATTAATAAATATTTGGTATATTTTTAGTTGATAGTGTTCTTTCCTATATCAGTGGTACCTTTAAAATCCCATTTCTTACATATTTTTTGGTTTGCCGCCTATCAGTATCGACTATTATGCTACCAAAATTAGTGTGCGCTTTAATTGCCTCCATCATGGCTCCTGTTTCTTCTCGCCAGAGGATGTAATTTTGCTGAAGCCCAGAGCTCCTGAACAGCAGTAAATCTTTAGGCTGTCAGCAGATTGGCCTCTACATTTTTGGCACAGTGCTAAAAAAATAGAGAGCAACTGAGCATGTGCAGAGCAGGGTGAGACGTGTAATACTGGATTTTAAGCAGTATAGGGGCTTATTTTTAATGTTTTACATCGCTATACCTACAAAGGGGGCCAGCCTGAAATAATCTATTCTCGCAGGACTTCGTTTTCTGACTAAACTTCCACTTTAAAATGTAGTAAATGTCACATTCACTTTGCTCAAAATGGCAACAAACACTTCAATGATTTCATACGTGAACTACAATGCTTCTCTCTTGACATATCTACATTCACCCTCCACAACATTCACCAATTAGCTTTGTATATCCCAGTTAAAGCTGCCAGTGAATAATGGCTAATGGGATCCATCCACTATGAACCGAGCCCTTCGTGCATGCAGTGTCAGATCACAGCCAGCAGGTGGCGGTAATGAGAAACCTGTTTCTGGATCCACCTACCGATTACTCTCATTATTAGTGTAATATATGGAGAGAGAGTGGATATCACTTACCCGATATTTGTCGTAAAAATACAGAGCTTGTAATATTCCTAGGACAACAAGACCAACCATGAGAAAAACCTCTAGACTCAGTGTTCTTCTATATGAATTGGAATCTGTGGGAAAGTAAAAGCCATGTACACACAATGTATAAGATTTATATACACAAATGATAAATAGGCAATGGGGGTTGGTTTACTAAAGAGGTAAAGAATTAACACTTTCAAAATGATTGTTTTCTTATCTTAGTTAATGAAACACAATTCACTTTGGAAAGCATACCCAATCATATGCAAAGAAAAAAAAAAAACAGGATTTTTCCTTGCACGCGATTGGATAAAGGAAGTCAGCACAACTCCAACTCATTTACTAGATTAACCACTTGCCCTCCAGAAGGTTTTACCCCCTTCATGACCAGGGGATCTTTTGTTAGTCAGCACTGCGCTACTTGAACTGACAGTTGCACAGTCATGCAACACTGTACCCAAATTAACCACTTCAGCCCCTTCCTGACCAGGCCATTTTTTGCGATACGGCACTGCGTCACTTTAACAGACAATTGCGCGGTCGTGTGACGTTGTACCTAAACAAAATTTATGTCCTTTTTTTCCCCACAAATAGTATTTGCTACAAATAGTTTTTTTTTTTTTTTTTTTTTTTGGTGGTATTTGGTATTTTTATTTTTTGCACTATAAACAAAAAAAGAGCGACAATTTTGAAAAAAAAGCAATTTTTTTTACTTTTTTCTATAATAAATATCCAAAAAAAGACATTTAAAAAAGAAATTTCTTCATCAGTTTAGGCAAATATGTATTCCTCTACATATTTTTGGTAAAATTGCAATAAGCGTATATTGATTAGTTTGTGCAAAAGTTATAGCGTCTACAAAATAGGGGATAGATTTATGGCATTTTTTTAATTCTTCTAGTAATGGTGGCGATCTGTGATTTTTAGTGGGACTGTGACATTGCGGCGGACAGATCGGACACTTTTGACACTTTTTTGGGACCATTGACATTTATACAGCAATCGGCACTAAAAATAGCCACCGATTACTGTATAAATGTCACTGGCAGGGAAGTAGTTAACACTAGGGGGCGATCAAGGGGTTAAGTGTGTTCCCTGGGAGGTGTTTCTAACTGTATGGGGGATGGGCTGCCTGAAAGAAAAGAGAGAAAATGCTGATCCTAATCACTAGGAGCAGCAGATCTCTCTCTCCTCCCCTGACAGAACGGGGATCTGTTTGTTTACACTGACAGTTCCCCATTCTGGCTCTCTGCGGAGCGATCGAGGGTGGCTGGCAGTCATCGCGCCCGCCGGCCACGTGCATTGGCTCCGGGGAGCCAATGCACGGCGATTCAATGACGGCGACTCGCGCAGCCGTGCCAACCTGCCGCAGTTCAACTGCGGCGGCTGGTCAGCAAGTAGTTACATTTATATAATTTTTTTTCATACAAATAATTTTCGTTTGGTGGTATTTGATCACCACTGGATTTTTTTTTATTTATTACATAAACAAAAAAAAGACCAAAATTTTGGGGGAAAAAAATATTTTCTACTCTAAAAAAATCAAATTTCTTAATAATTTTAGGCAAAAATGTATTCTGCTACATGTCTTTGGTAAAAAAAAATCCCAATAAGTGTATATTGTTTGGTTTGTGTGAAAGTTATATAGTCTACAAACTATGGGATATATATCTGAAAATCGATCAATCCTGATGTACTGATGGCTGATCTCATTTCTTGAGGCCCTAAAATGCCAGGACAGTACAAATATCCCCCAAATTACCCCTTTTTGGAAAGTAGTCCGTTTGAGGTATTTAGTAAGAAGCATAGTGAGTTTTTTGAAGTTGTAATTTTTTGTCATTTTTTTTGGAAAACGAAGAAATTCTTTTTTTTTTTACTATTTTTTCTTTACATACTGTCACCAATGCAGTACAGTGTCATCAAATAACTGGTGTGTTGGTGATCGGGGACACTGACTGGTGACAGTATGTAAAAAAAATTAAAAAGATAATTTTTTTTTTATTCGGTGTTTTTTGTTTTTTAAAATATATATATGATTTTTTATTTACTGTCAGAGTAGTTCAGTGACACCATAGTGACACTTTACTACTTTGGGGGGGTTGATCAGGGATTTTTTTTTTTACACTGTGATTGTTATTACAGTGACGATCACTGTAACAGAAATTGTTTGATAAATATATATTGCTGAGCACATGTGGAATGCGGCTCCTGGTAAGCAGCTGCTTTGAGCAGCTGGGGTATCGTGTGATCGATGAGTTTCATTCATAACAGCTGTGCTTACTCTAGTGATGCTGTGATTGGCTCACAGCTATCACATGGTACAGGGTGCTAAGATTGGCCCAGGTACCATGTGATAGCTGTGGGCCAATCACAGCAACATTATAGAAGCAACAGGTGTTATGAATAAAATTAATTGATAACATCTTTGTTGACATTGCGATCAATTGATACCCCAGCTGCTCAAAGTTGCTGTGTATCCGCATGTGCTCAGCAATGTATATTTAGTTTGCTGAGCCTAGGGAAGCCACCCGCCCACAGTAAAGATTTTGTGGGCAAGTGTAAAGTGATAATTCTATTGTCACCCATGTAACGCATATGTGCAGTGGCAAAGAATTTAATTCATAATGGCTGTGCTTACTCTAGTGATGCTGTGATTGGCCCACAGATATCAGATGGTACAGGGTGCTAAGACTGGCCCGGTATCATGTGATACTGGGCCAGTCTCAGCACCCTGTACCATCTGATATCTGTGGGCCAATCACAGCATCACTATAGGAAGCACAGCTGTTGTGAATGAAATTCTTTCATAACAGCTTTGTTGACATTGTGATCATGTGATTGCATAGCGATCACATGATAGCCCAACGGCTCAAAGTAGATGTGTACCGGGAACCACCAGTGTAAAGTGGTAATTCTTTTGCCACCCATGTAACGCATATGTGCATTGACAAAGAATGTGGGCTTTAACACCCACAAACATGGGTCCTTGGGCAGCTGAGGTTTCCATACCTCCCAACTTTTTGAGATGGGAACGAGAGACCCCTCTTAGCAAAAGCATGTAGCAATAGGATACACCTCCTGCCACACCTAATTAAAGGACAAATATACAAAAAAAAAAAAAAAAGATTAATTAAACCCAGAAGTCCAAACTTTACCACTACTATTCCTTTATATTGGCTTTTGGAATTGACAAATGCATGTAGAAATGGGATGAAAGGTTTAGTACTGGGAAACACTTTTTGAAAACTAAATAGTGCATTTTATATACAACTATATAGATCAGACCAAAATGAGGGACACATGAGGAGGAAAGAGGGACATTGTTCCAAATCAGGGACAGTTGGGAGCTATGGGTTCCTGTTCTGAGAGCATGCTCACTGGGGAGCAGGGAAGAGACGACATGATACTATTTTGTGTCACACTCCCACTATGATCATCTTCTATACAGATCAGATTATTCCGCCAGTGGTTGCCCCTCTCACCTCTGATCTCCAGCCGGTATTCCTGGATCTCCTCACTGACCGGGTTTGTGATCCTGACCCGGAATCTCCTCTCGGCGTCGTCTCTCTGCACACTGGGGATAATCAGTGTCCTATTGTCATCTATCAGTCGGTATCTTTCAGGAAGAGGCTCCCCGTCCACCTCCCAGGTCACAGCGCTCTCTTCTCCAGAGAAATGGATGCTCACCGCCACCTCCTCACCCAACCGACTGCCATTACTGGTGATGTTGGAAATGAGAAACGAATCTGGAATGATCAGAAGGACAGTCACCATCAGTCATATGTCACCAACATGCAGGGTTGCCAACTGTCAGTAAATTTACTGACAGTTTGTAAAAATCTGTGACTTTTACAACTGTCCGTAAATATCAGGGGCTGATAATTTGTCATGCTGTGTTTGACTTTTGTAAGTGTAAACCGTGCAAATTACTTGCTATGTGTATTGTTGGTGTTTCCATATTGTGTTTATACTATTTAAATATTGATTTGTTTTTAATAGGAGTTTTGACATTTTTCAGGTTGTCAGTAAAAAAAAGTGTTCCGTCAGTAAATCTAACATGTTTTGTCAGTAAAAGAAGCCACGGGAGGTTGGCATATTGCCAACATGGAACCTAGATACATGGAATAGATTCAAAGAAATAATAGACACTGATTATGACCCATGGAGAGAGCAGATCAGTCTCCAATGATGGGCAACCACGTGATGAATGTTGAGAGTGAGGCTTGGATTAATTCTCTGAATAAGGACAATAAAGCTTCCCTTCTGGAGTGGATGGAAAGGTATAATATTTAATCTCGTACAGGTAAAGATCAGAGGGAATATGGTGGCCCTCCTGTAGACTGGGTTGGTGAGGCTCCTTCTCTTGGGACAGATATATTGATCAATAAGATCCCTCAAGAAATATATGAAGATAAATTAATTTCACCTTTTCAGACTGCTAGAACATTGTATGAGTAGTCTAATAGACTGTTGTAGACTGGTGCTGGACAGTGTGAGGTGGGGTGGGATCCTCTGTTCGTTATCTTTATTGTTGAGTATGTCTCTCCCATTGTGTGCCTTCTAGGTGTGCATTCCCATTGTTAAGTGAGTCACCTATTGTATCTATCCGTCTGCTCATCTCTTGGAGATGATATTAATATTGTGTCCACTGTTATCGAACTATTGTGGGATGTTATATGTTTATGTGTATTAGCATACTATTTATGTTAACTATGTTAACTATATCCCTGTTTACAGTTTGCATTGTTTAGGGTAATGTGATCAAATTCTTTATCTGATCTTGCATGGTATAAATTCTGTATGAATTTACAATGAAGTCAGCTACAGTTCCAGTATGCACCTAAGCTAGTTTTGTCTAGTATCTTGGGTGCAATATTCCGCTATAATACCCGGTTCCTGGGTCCAGATTGGAGGAAGCTATATCCTGACGAAAGCACCTAAGCTGGGTGCCAGACGGTTTCATCACAGTGCATTTCTGTAAATTCACATCAGTCCCTGTCCTCAATTCAGAATCTAAAGAGCCAAGGAAGCCAAATATCTTTTTTGGAGTGGGGAAGGTAACCCAAACAAGCCCAGGGAGAAGATTCAAACTCCATGCAGATAGTGTCCTGGCTGAGATTCAAACCAATGATCCCAGTGTTGCAAGACAGAAGTGTTAACCATTAATCCACTGTACTTCTCCATTTGAAATATATTCAAACAGAAAATGTTCTCCCACAGAGCAGTGTGATATTGTTTGTTGCAGTATATGGACTCTTACCGAGTACATGGATGTCTGTAGAGGACCGTAGATATCCAGGATCACAGTGACACCAGATCTTATACACACAGGAATCATCCTTCCTGGCAGGTGTCAGCTTCCAGCAGCCAGTTCCCGTCTGCAGTTGGAGTCTGGGGTCATGAGATTTCATATCGTTGTTTTCCAGCAGTGTCTTCTGCTTTCCTCCACACTGTCTGTACAGCTCCACAGTAACATCATCATGGGGACACTTCATATTACAGTCAGTGATGTCTGATCCGCTCTGTACATACACCGTTCCTGATGACACTGGTATGATTAGCATACACAGGAGACCTGGGAGGACAAGACAGATCAGAAATGTGAGCAGAACTTTCATAGTGTCACTAAATTCTGAAATTATATATAGACTTTTAAATTTGTGAAAATATACATTGTTTAAAGCTTCATAAGCAGCTCTACATAGAGTCAACGTGTTAGTAATTAAGAGTGGGTTGAGATCTCACCTCCCCCATCACAGATCAGAAGGAAGGTTTTACATTACTTATGATGAAAAAGTTTCAAAGTTTTAGTTAAGATCAAAATTTCTTTATATTATAATATTTCTTGATTAAGATATTAATAAGAACATTGGGGTTTCAATGAATATAATATTTATATAATATACATACTGATATATGTAGTATTTGATTTAGAAGTTAAAGGAAACTTATATTGTATATGTTAAATGGATTCACACAGTGTTCTTGCCCATTCCCATCAGTGCTGGGACAAGGCCATTTGGTGCCCAGGACAAAGATGACAAACTGCGCCCCCCCCATTTTTAAGAGGCAGCGGAAGCCAATCAGCAGGCAGTGCTAGCATAGGATTCAAACCCCCCCCCCCTGCAGTGGAGTCCCGCATAGGTGGGGGTAAGGGTAGGGTGGAGGGAGGGGTGGAGGGCTGCCAGTCACTGGAACTGAGCTGTCCTTACTGTTTGTGACACTGATGATCAGGAGGAATGGATGGGATGGGACAGGGGGTGGATATAAAGGCCAGTCTGTGGCTGAGGGATGCTGTGGGGGGGTGCTGGCTCTTTCTCGTGTTAGTGGTCGCTGGCTGCAGAAAGAGGTTGTGGCATGGTGGTAGCTGTATGTAAAAAAGGGGAAGCTGCGCTGAATAACTTGACCTGTGAGGCTACCAACTATTAAATTAACCACTCACATAAAGTGTTATATGTGAACAGACATGTGAAACAACACAGTACAATACTTAAATTAAACTGCTACAATAAATGTGCACAGAAGTGCCAGTGAAATAATCTAAAGAAAAAATAATGTTATAAGGTGACAAAAATTAGTGCACATAAAATTATACACATAAACTGTCAACAAACCGAATGGCCGATAACATAAATAAACAATAAACCACAAAAGCAGTGAACAAGTTCATGAAAGTGAGTCCATGTACAGCAACAGTGGCCATATAAATCAGAATTTGACAAAAATTGAGTGAAACGATATAGTCCATGCAAATGGTTGTTGGCTGGTTAACGGTGACAATAAACACAGCACCAAAGGAAACGTGAAGGAATAGAAATTGCCCCCACCACAGCAAACACTGCCGCTTACCAGATTACTATGGTCCCTTGTTACAGGGGACCACAGAGCGCAGATGGCTGATACCCCAGCCTGGGATCTTTAGGTAGACACTGGTCTTTTGCTTCAAATCCCTATGGTCCCTTATTACAGGGGACCACAGAACACAGATGGTTGATGCCCTAGCCCGGGATCTCCAAACGGACACCGGACTCTTAAAACTTAGGTAGATTAAAATTCGCATAAAACAAATCAAGCCGGCCGGGCTCCCGTGACGGGCAGCCCGTCTGATCTGGTAAGCGGCAGAGTTTGCTGTGGTGGAGGCAATTTCCAGCCAACAACCATTTGCATTGACTATATCGTTTAACTCAATTTTTGTCAAATTCTGATTTATATGGTCACTATTACTGTACATGGACTCACTTTCATGAACTTGTTCACTGCTTTTGTGGTTTATTGTTTATTTATGTCATCAGCCATTTGGTTTGTTGACAGTTTATGTGTATAACTTTATGTGGACTAATTTTTGTCACCTATTTACATTTATTGTTTCTTTAGATTATTTCACTGGCACTTCTGTGCACTATTATTGTAGCAGCCTAATTTAAGCATTGTACTGTGTTATTTCACATGTCTGTTCTCATATAACACTTTATATGAGTGGTTAATTTAATAGATGGTAGCCTCACAGGTCAATTTATTCAGCGCAGCTTCCCCTTTTTTACATATTCTATTGATGTCATATAACATCCTGAGTTGCAGCTTGATCTCTTTTTGCTATTAGCGCAGTTTTCCCTTTTTTTTTCCATGCTGGTAGCTGTGCCTCTCCCTGCAGCTGGAGCCTGGGTCCCCCCCTCCCCCCCCCCCGCACTGATTGAAAGCCCCAGAGAGGGGCGGCCCGGTCCAGACACTTCTTCTTTCCTACCTCCCTTTCAATCAGCTCCATACGGTGCTGGGGCCTCCTCCGCGGGACCTTCCTCTTCCAGTCCTCGCCACTGCATGTCAGATGCCTCCTCCACGTGTGCGGGGACCGCTCCGCTAAGCACTCCAGTGGTGGGGGGGTGACGGCCGGGGGGAGCGTGATCTGTGTCTCCGGAGCAGCGGGAAACATTTTGCTCCGGCTGCTGGAATCTCCTCCCCTTCTCCTCCCCCTCTCCTACCCCGGACAACACAGAGCCGGCCCCGCCTCCTGCCTAAGACACAGCCACACTCCATCCTCTCTCTCCGCTGCCTGGCCGTGGAGCACACAGGCAGTGTTAAACCACTCCTGGCCAGAGCTTAACGCCGCAGCGGCATTGTTGTCAGCAGAGGCGGCTCTTCACTTCACTGTGCCCCCCCACCCCCAATAAATTGTCCCGCCCAGGGCATCCGCCCCTTCCGCCCCCCCCCTTGTACCAGCTCTGATTCCCATGGAATGTGAATAGAGATGGTGTTCGATTTCAACACCTGGCTGTAGACTGAAAGTTAGAAGTCTGCGGAACTAAAAGACAAACCAAACCTTTTTTAGGAAGGTGGGGGCTATTTTCATGGGTTTGATTTTAGGAGTAAACAGATAGTAACAGAGGTCAGAAAAGCAGATTCTGCTGCAGACACAGCAGGAGGACAGCTACATCTACACACAGACACACATCTGATTTAATCTTCATTTTAAGAATATAATAGAAAAAGCAAGTGAACAAATATCTGCGCTAACTAAAAAAGAGCAATAAAAGCAGCCAACATAGTTTGTAGATTTCATCAAACACAAATGTATAAAGTCAAAATGCAGCGCTTAAATGAAACAAATATACAAATAAATGTGATAGTCCATAAAAATCAATCAGAAGTAAAGATGACGTGAAGCCTCCACCAAACTTCAGTGTGCAAAGAAAAAGCACACCACACCCACGTGCTATCAATCTGCTTACCAGAAAGATATGAAAAACAGGCGATGTGATCATATGATGCAAAGGGTTAACAGTAGATCCGAATAGAAAAAAATATAAGGGGTTGCGCTAATACCTGTGTACCTCAATACAATATCTACAGTGAAAATAATTGAATCATGACTGTAAATAAACCAGAAAATATTGTGCAAACATTGCATGTAAAAAAAATCCCATCAAGTGAAACCATCAAAAATGATATCTTAGTGAGTCCAAAACACCAACAAAACCCAACAAAAGTCCAAGTGATGATTAGAATTAATCCGTGACAACAAGGGAGGGTCCACCACCAGAAAGTAGAAGGAGTAGCTGCTTACCAGATGGCCATGACCCCCCACTACAGAGGATCACAGCAAGCAGAAATCTTTACAGGCCAGAGTTAGGAACTGCCAACGATATCCACCAGAGGTCCTCTCAACATCAGTCACAGCAACGAACCCATGGCAAGGATCCTGGTCCTCATGAAAAGATCCGTCCAGCTGGGGATTTTGAGGCAAGCCTTGGGTCCAAGTAAGCCAGACACGACCAGCTCTCCTTGAAGGCACCTCACATTCTGACCCCTGTTTCACCAGAAGGTCAGAAAAAGCAGGTTCCCTCTCAGGCATGCAAACGGATCAGATAACAGGAAACTCCGATGGAAAATCTGATGGAAAATGTCCGATGGAGCCCACACACGGTCGGAAAATCCGACCGTGTGTACGGGGCATTAGGATTTCGGTTATGACACTCCAAGAAGTGTCGGGAAACAGTGTGTTTCGGGAATCCCTTCTTTATATTTGTTATATGCTCATTTACCCTAACGTGCATTGCACGTGACGTACGGCCCACATATTGTATGCCGCAAGGGCAAATCAATAAGTAAACCACGTTTAACGAGGTACAGGCAATGAAAGTGTTGATATCAAAAACTCTACCCGTGGCATGAGATTTAAACTGGCATATTTTCCTGGGTGGTTTAACTCTCACCCTCTGGATGTTGATGTAACACATGTGCAGCCTTCTAATGTGCTGTTATCACTTCCGGTCGGCGTTGACTTTGTTTTCCGCCCATCGCAGGTGAGAATTTATTAGGCTGGTTTAGATTGCTGATCCTTGAACCGCACGGTCTAACTGTGCATGTGCGGCCGATTAAGGCTGTTTTTTTCATTACATGTTTCCTGGTTAGTACGGCTGTACTGCGCATGTGCGGTCGAATTGGCTACACCAAACAGCAAGGACGTTGCCATGTACGTTTGTTCCGCCCATTACAATGAACTGATGATCAGGCTGGTTTTGTTTTCCTGTCTCTTTGGAACGCACGGCCGCACTGCGCATGTGCGGCTGAATATAGCTGCTTGTTTTCTGCCTGGTTTATTGACAGCATGGTCGTAGTGCGCAGGTGCGGCCGGAGCTCGTAAACGAAAACAGCTGATGTATATGTCATGCTGCCCTATCAGAGGTCAGCATGACTTGAGATGTGCACTATTTATTTGAGCGTGCTTGCATCATTGGCCACGCCTCTGATGATATCCACATAGGATGAAACATGTCAGGCTGACTGATGCAAGTACGCTGAGAGCCACGGAGTATTCCTGTTTTGTGATGATTTTTACTTCTTACCTGTAAGTAGACTACAATAAACTAGGTGTGTTTTACCTTACGGTCTTCACTATTGTTGCTTTCTTCTTACTGGGTTTTATACTGCTGATGACTGCACCAATCATCCGTCCCTTATGTGAGTCCTGATTCTTCTGATATGTGATGACCTGATTATTTCCATGTTCTGCCTGCCTATGATGGAGTGTGCCATTCGGATCTACTGTTAACCCTTTGCATCATATGATCACATCGCCTGTTTTTCATATCTTTCTGGTAAGCAGATTGATAGCACATGGGTGTGGTGTGCTTTTCCTTTGCACACTGAAGTTTGGTGGAGACTTCACGTCATCTTTACTTCTGATTGATTTTTATGGACTATCACATTTATTTGTATATTAAGAATATAATACATTATTAATGACATTTTATACTTTGTTTTTGTTCTTGTAATATTTTGCTATTTTTATTAAATCAATTTTTGAGTTTTTACACGAGAACTGAACGGACATTCTTGGAACTTTCCTCATCAATATGAATGATTGAAATATCGTTATTACTGTAAAAACGAGAATCTTACAATAACAAAAACATAACATCACAGCAAAGAGGAAGAAACAAAACACACATAAAATTAGAGCATCTATAAAAAGGCTAATCCTAGTAGACTGCCATGCAAGCTCGTAGTCGTAGAAAGTGAGCTCCTCAGGGTAGGCCCAGTAGAGGTTCCAGGGAGAGCTCACCTATGGGGACCTACAGTGAGGACAATGGAAGAGATGGGCGGCCATTCTATGTCAGTGTTGGACTTGTGCTGTGCAGAGTTATGGATATCAGGAGTAAAGAGGTGGAGGTGAAGGATGTGTTGGCCAAGAATTGTACGTATGGTTTCTGCTATAGTAAAACTTTAAAGCCTGAACGTGGGGCTATTTCTAAATTCTGGAGGTGGGCCTTGGAACAGAAGAATGTGAGTGATCAAAAATGACAGATTTTCTCCAAGTTTTAGGCGTGTACCCTATCTTGTTCCTGTGCAGGAGGATGGTGGAAGGGGCCCTTAGGAGAAGGGGGGTGTCAGTACAGGAGATGCGAGATGTCACTACAGGAGATGGGGGTGGCACTGTAGGAAATGGGAGATGTCACTATAGGAGATAGGGGGTGTCACTATAGGTGATGGAGGAGATGCCACTATAGGAAATAGAGATGTCACTATTGAAGATGGGGGGATGTCACTATATGAGATGGGGATGTCATTATAGTAGATAGGGGGTATCACTATTGGAGATGGGGGGGTGTCACTATAGGAGATGGGGGCTGTCACTATTGCAGATGGAGGAGATGTCACTATTGAAGATGGGGAGATGTCAGTATAGGAGATGTCACTAAAGGAGATGGAGGATGTTACTATAGAAGATGGGTGATGTCACTGTAGGTGATGGGGGGGATGTCACTATAGGAGATAGAGGGTGTCACTATAGGAGATGGGAAGATGTCACTATAGGAGATGAGAGATGTCACTAAAAGAGATGGGGGTGTCACTATAGGAGATGGAGGAGATGTCACTATTGAAGATGGGGGGATGTCACCACAGTTTATGTGCGAATGTCACTATAAGAGATGGGGGATGTCACTATAGGAGATAGGGAAAAGTGATTTATGGAGATGAGGGGGTGTCACCATAAGAGATGGGGGGATGTCCCTAAAGGAGATAGAGAATGTTACTATAGGAGATGGGATATGTCACTATAGGAGATGGGGGATGTCACTGTAGGAGATTGGGAATGTTACTATAGGAGATGGGAGGATGTCACTGTAAGAGATGGAGGAGATGACACTATAGGAGATGAGGGGATGTCACTATAGGGGATGGGGATGTCACTATAGGAGATGAGGGGATGTCACTATAGGGGATGGGGATGTCACTATAGGAGATGAGGGGATGTCACTATAGGGGATGGGGATGTCACTATAAGAGATGAGGGGATGTCACTATAGGGGATGGGGATGTCACTATAGGAGATGGGAGATGTCACTATAGGAGATGGGAGATGTCACTATAGGAGATGGGAGATGTCACTGTAGGAGATTGGGAATGTTACTATAGGAGATGGGAGGATGTCACTGTAAGAGATGGAGGAGATGACACTATAGGAGATGAGGGGATGTCACTATAGGGGATGAGGGGATGTCACTATAGGTGATGGGGAGATGTTACTATAGGAGATGGGGGGGGATGTCACTATAAGAGATGGAGGAGATGAGACTATAGGAGATGGGGGGATGTCACTATAAGAAATGGAGGAGATGACACTATAGGAGATGGGGGGATGTCACTATAAGAAATGGAGGAGATGACACTATAGGAGATGGGAGATGTCACTATAGGAGATGGGGAAGATGTCACTATTGAAGATGGGGGATGTCATTATAGGAGATAGGGAGTGTCACTATTGGAGATGGGGGGTGACACTATAGGAGATGACATTATAGGAGATGGGGGGATGTCACTATAGGAGATGGGGGATATAATTATAGGAGAGGAGTGGATGTCACTATAGGACAGGGGTCAGGAACTTATGGTTTGCGAGCTAGAAGTGGCTCTTTTGATGGCCGCATCTGGCTTTCGCCTCTCAATCCGCAGATCGCGTAGTGTGCCAATCCGCGGATTCAGCCCATAAGAAAGGCTGCGGCTTCGGCCTAGCTCCGGAGCGGCAGCCATCTTGGTACCCCCGGTGGCGGCCTAGGTGAGCGGCGCGCTGATGTCATCATCCCCCGCCTCAACTGCTCGTGGATCTGCCTGCTTATGTGGTAAACAAGCACACAATCGTAAGGGAGATGTGGATATTACAACAGTGGGGGAGAGATGTGGATATTACAACAGTGGGGGAGAGATGTGGATATTACTACAGTGGGGGAGAGATGTGGATATTACTACAGTGGGGGGGGGTGGATATTACTACAGTGGGGGGGGGGGGGGGGATGTGGATATTACTACAGTGGGGGGGGGAGGTGTGGATATTACTACAGTGGGGGGGGGGATGTTGATATTACTACAGTGGGGGGGGGAGATGTGGATATTACTACAGTGGGGGGGGGGAGATGTGGATATTACTACAGTGGGGGGGGGGGGAGATGTGGATATTACTACAGTGGGGGGGAGATGTGGATATTACTACAGTGGGGGGGGGGGAGATGTGGATATTACTACAGTGGGGGGGGGAGATGTGGATATTACTACAGACGGGGAGAGATGTGGATATTACTACAGTGGGGGGGAGATGTGGATATTACAGTGGGGAGATGTCCTCACCACGTATCAACCAGACTACCAAGCCATTAGCAAAACCATGCAGCACCAGAAGTCGCATTAATAGTAAGAAGTACTTTATTCATCATTGGTTAGCAACAGCATAACAACGTTATTAAAAAGAATTTGGAGACTTATTGTACTTTAAAAGTGTTGGTCTTACATAAAATGCACACATTTACTTGTATTTAGTTTTAAACATATTGTATGGCTCTCACAGAATTACATTTTAAAATATGTGGCGTTCATGGCTCTCTCAGCCAAAAAAGTTCCTGACCCCTGCTATAGGAGATGTCACTAAAGATGTCACTAAAGGGAATGTCACTATAGGAGATGAAGATGTCACTGTAGGAGATGGGGGATGTCACAATGAGAGATGGAGGAGATGGCACTATAGGAGGTGGGGGATGTCAGTATAGGAGATGTTACTAAAGGGAATGTGGGATGTCACTATAGGAGATGGGGGATATAATTATAGAAGATGAGTGGATGTCACTATAGGATATGGGGAGATGTCACTCTAGCGGAGCACATACAGAATTTCATTTTCCAGCACGACTTGGCACCTGCCCAAAAGTACCAATACCTGGTTTAATGATCATGGTATCACTGTGCTTGATTGGCCAGCAAACTCGCCTGACCTAAACCCCATAGAGAATCTGTGGGGTATTGTCAAGAGGAAGATGAGAGACACCAGACCCAACATGCAGACGGGCTGAAGGCCGCTATCAAAGCAACCTGGGCTTACATAATATCCTTAGCAGTGCCACAGGTTGATCGCATCCATGCCACGCCACATTGATGCAGTAATTCATGCAAAAGGAGCCCCACCAAGTATTGAGTGCATACTATACTGTACATGGACATACTTTTCAGTGAGCCAACGTTTCTGTATTAAATGTCCATTTTTTTATTGGTCTTCTGTAATATTCCAATTTTCTGAGATACTGAATTCTGGATTTTCAATAGCTGTAGGCCATAATCATCAAAATTAAAAGAAAGAAATGCATGAAATATATCACTCTGTGTGTAATGAATCTATATATAATATGAGTTTTGCTTTTTGAATTGAATTACTGAAATAAATTAACTTTTTTGATAATATTCTAATTTTTTGAGATGCACCTGTACAATTTAAGAGCCTCTTTGAGTAGTTTTATGTTTTTTTTTATGTTGTGTCTGTGTCTGTCTTATTTATAAAAACTCACCTTGAATGTACAGGTTCCAGAACCAGTAGGTATTAGGGATGCTGCTTTTCAAGGCTTCGGTCTCAAGAAGAAGAAGGTCCATTATCTTCATGGCTAATGCCTCCACCAGAGACAGTTTAGTGGATAAAATTGGATATGGTGAGTGGTCAGCCTTCGTGATAAGTGGTTAATGCTCAAGTGAGAAAGCATGAGTGTGAAGCAGTCTATCATTTACTGTAAATGACCAACTTTCCATCTGTCTGAGCAAAACAAGAAGCAACATGTGGATTGACACTGAGCCTTCAGTTTCAGTTTCGCTCTTTATCCCGAGGCTATGGCTCTGGCTCTGTGCCGTATTGTGCAGTTAGCTCTTTAGCGTTGCAGATCGTGCTGCACTGACTCGATCAGTTGTAGGTAGTGGTGCACCAAAATGAAAATTCCGAAACCAAAAATTCAGGATGCACTTGGCTGAAACCAAAACCGAAACTGAAATTGAAGGTATTTTTTAATTTTTTTAATATATATAACGGGTAAAATAAGTATTGGGCACGTCACCATTTTTCTATGTAAATAGATTTCTAAAGGTGCTATTGACATGAAATGTTCACCACATGTCAGTAACAACCCATGCAATCCATACATACAAAGATACCAAAACAAATAAGTTCAGAAATTAAGTTATGTGTAATAACATGGAATGACACAGGCCTGCTGTATGGAGAGACTAGTCGCATGCATTGCTCAGGTGTGATTTTGGCCCATTCCTCCACACAATCTTCAAGTCTTGAAGGTTCTGTGGGCCTCTTCTATGAACCCTGATCTTTAGTTCTTTCCATAGATTTTCTATTGGATTCAAGTCAGGCGATTGGCTGAGCCATTCTAGTAGCTTTATTTTCATTCTTTTAAACCAATGGCTTCCTTGGCTTTGTGTTTAGGATCATTGTCTTGTTGAAATGTCCGCCCTCGTTTCATCTTCATCATCCAGGTAGATGGCAGCAGATTTTTATCAAGAATGTCTTGGTACATTTTTCCATTTATCCTTCCTACAATGACATGAAGTTTTCCAGTACCGTATGCTGAAAAACAGCCCCGCCCCCACCATGATGTTCCCACCTCCAAACCTCATTGTTGGTATAGGGGGTGTTTTTGGGGTGATGTGCCATTTGACCTTCAAACATGGTGTGTATTATGGTATCCAAAGAGTTCAATTTTGGTCTCATCTTACCAGACTATATTCTCCCATATTTCACAGGCTTGTCTAAATGTTGTGCAGCAAACTTTTTAAACGACCTTCAACATGCTTTTTCTTCAGCAATGGAGCCTTGCGTGGTGAGCGTGCATAAAGGGCCATGGCGGGTGAGGGCATTACTTATTGTTATCTTTGAAACAATTGTACCTGCTAATTCCAGGTCTTTCTGAAGGTCTCCACAAGTGGTCCTTGGCTCTTGGACATCTCTTCTGAAAATTCTTTTCACTCCTCTGTCAGAAATCATGTGAGGGACACCTGATTGTGGTCAGTTTATGATGAATTGATGTTCTTTCACTTCCAGATTATGGCCCCTTCAGTGCTCACTGGAACATTCAGAAGTTTATAAATCCTTTTGTAACCAATGCCATCGGTATGTTTTGCAACAGTAAGGTTGCAAAGGTTTTGAGAGAGCTCTTTGCTTTTACCCATCATGATGTTTCTTGTGTGACACCTTGGTAATGAGACACCTTTTTATGAGCCATCAGTTGAGACTGAACCAGCTGATATTAATTTGCACTGACAAGGGGCAGGATTGCCTTCTAATTACTGAGAGATTTTAGCTGGTGTCTTGGCTTTCCATGCCCTTTTGCACCTCCCTTTCTCCATGTGTTCAATATTTTTCCCTGTGTTATTCCATTTTTTTACACATTAACATTTATTTCTGAATGTATTTGTTTTGGTGTCTTTGTATGTATGAATTGCATGGGTTGTTACCGACATTTCAATTGAAATGTGGGCTAATTTCCTGCCCCTTGTCATATATTTACCTAGAAAAATGGTGACGTGTTCAATACTTTATTTTACCTGCTGTATATATTTTTTACTTTTTAATTAAAGCAGAACTTCAGTCATTTTTTCATCTTTCCATCTATTAAATCTTCTGCCCTTGTTGTTGTTTTTACTTTTGGATAGTAAAACATTTTTTTTCTACCATTAAATACTTTATACAGCCCACTTTCTGTTTCTTGTCTGGTCATTAGCCTAGGCTTATGACATCACGCACACCTCTCTCTCCCTCACTCTCATGAGAGTTTGCCAGGAAGGGAGGGGGATGAGTCATAAGAGGCCTAATGAGAGCTGCAGAGCTGGAGGTGTGCCTCTGTGTGTCTGTGTAAATCCAGGAAGTGAACAGGCAGCAGCTTCACCTGCCCACAGTTAAAATGGCTGCAGCCAGACTCAGTGGAGGGAGATTTCTGCAGCATATTTGGCAAGTACAGAATCACAGTATATATAAAATAATATGCAAAGTGGTTGGAGGGAAGCTTCAGAATGGCAAAGATGTTTTTATTACAAATTATGTGAGCAGACTGCAGTTCTTCTTTAATACCATGAATTTAAATGAATATGATTTAATTGCTGGCCATTATAGGTACTTTTTCAGCCAACAGGCTGCTTTCACACTGAGCTTTTGCGTTAAAAATAAAGTGCAAGAAAAGCTCAAGAAAAATGTATCCCTTTAAATTCTATGTATGTCTTCACACTGGTCCCTTGCGCTTCTGTTGTGGTGCTTGCTGCATTTTTTTGTCAGCTAAAAAAAAAAAAAAATACACCTCTCTATTGAAATGCATTGAAAACACAGCAAGACGCATCAAAAACGCACCAGTGTTGCATTTTTATGCAGTTTTTGAGTCATATGACCTATGAAAAACACACCATCAGCATGGTAAAATCGTGACAAAATCATGACAAAATCGCGTGCGTTTTAGGCGCCATTATCGGCATCTTTTTTTTCTATCAACAAAAGGCCAAAAGCCCTATTTTCAATCAATAATTTTTGATGGCTGAAATTTCGGTGCATCACTAGTTGTAGGTCAATGGGTAGGTCATGATGGGGGAGGGTTGGAAGAGTTCTCTTCTGATGATGTATGCCCAACTTAGAAGGAAGGTAGCGGTAAGCCCTTTTTGGGGACTCGGGCTGCTACCTTTTTAATACGGCCTTGAGGTCGTTTCCACGTGTACTTGTAAAGGTAGATAAAAAAGGAGCGCCCAATATCCAATGAATGCAAGTTGGAAGATGAATTTGTAATCATTTATTGAAAGTAGCAACAAGCGATCAAGGCAACGCATTTGCAGAGGCAGACATCTATCATTCTGATCTTAGTGTTACAGACACACAGATTTCCCCATTCACCATCAGCATACAGCAACAGCCCTGGGGAAGGGGTCTTTGTTCCCCCGAAATGCGTTGGCTTGATCACTAGTCACTACTTTCAATAAGTGATTACAAATTTACCTTCCAACTGACAATTTATTGGATATTGGGCGCTCCTTGTTACCCACCATTACAAATTGTGCAGTTGGCACTTGTGGGCTAATTTGGGGGCTAAATAACGCTTTTGCAATTTAGGGAGATTGGAAGTGAATTAGACATGTGCACTGACAAAATATTTATTTGTTTTTCGTTTCATTCGTTTTTTTGCTTTTTTCTGAAATTCGAAAATTCTGAATTCGGAAATTCAAAATTCAGAAATTTGAAAGTTCGGGATTCAGAAATCCAAAAATTCGAATTTCCCAAAATTGGAATTTCTGGAATACGAATTTCCAAATTTCGAATTCGAAAGTTTGAAAATCTGGAAAAAAGAAAGAAAATCAGTAAAATTTGAAATAATAACTAACTAATAATAACTGACTATTAAATTATTGGAATTTCCTTTAAAATTTGGCTGTTAGCAAACGTAACCAATACAAATTTATCTGAAGTTGCGAATTATCTGAAATAACGAATGCCGCATCTAAACAAATGGAATGGAACAAATTAATAATAAATAATAATAATTAAAAGGTTTTATTATTATTTTTGTGATTTATTATTATTAGATTGTTGCGTTCCATTCCTTTAGATACGGCATTCGTTATTTCAGATAATTCGTAACTTCGGATAAATTCGTATTCGTTACGTTCACTAACAGCCAAATTTGAAAGGAAATTCCAATACCTATAATTTAATAGTTATTATTAGTTATTTAATGTTTTCAGATTTTCATTCTTTTGAATTTTCAGATTTTCATTCTTATTTTCGGATTTTTTAATTTCCAAATCTTAGAATTTTCAAATTTCCGAACTTCCGAACTCCCAATTTTCCAATTTCCGAATTCGAATTGTCCAATTTCCGAAAATGTAGAATTTCTGAAATTCCGAATTTCCGAAATTTCGAACTTCCGAATTCCTGAATTTTCCTAATTCCGAATTCAAATTTTCCAATTTCCAAAAATTTTGAATTTCAGAAATTTTGAAATTCCGAAATACTGAATTCTCCAATTTCTGAAATTTCTAATTTTCGGAAATTAGTTAAAAAGCGAATTTGGAACTAAATGTATTGCACATGTCTAGAAGTGATTGTACTGGTGGTTAGAGGTGGCAGCAGTTGGATATGGCTTACTTATCCTCAACATTGGTGGACTGTTGGGGCGTAAGGCCCCTTTCACATGGGCAGATGGATCGGGTCCGCCTGTCCAGCTTTTTAGGTAGGCCCGATCGGACCAGCGATTGCCCTCTATGAAGCGGCCAATGTCAATGGACATGTGTTCGTTGAATACCTGCCATTATCCTACCCACTAAAAAAAAGACAGATCGGGATCTGTTCACCATCCACCTGGAGGATCAGATGACAGTCAGATGGAAATGAACAGGTGGTCTGTTTCCATCCAACCGCCCCATAGGGGAAAGCGGGCTGCATGTGCAGAGCGGACACGGACCTGTCACCCTCCTGCTCAGCCTGGATCAGCGGTGAAACCCCCTGCTGAGCAGGCTGATCCGCTGAGTCCACCCATCTGAAAGGGGCCTAATTGGACAAGAAACATCTGTATGTCGTAGCACAGATGACAATTACTTGGGCTGTAATAATAATATTTTATCTACTGAGTTTGTGCTCAAAGTGCCAGTGCTGCAACAAACTTCTCATCAAGATGTGCAAAATAACGCAAATAAAATTAATATTCTTATTTCTTATCACAATCCAACAATAAAATGATACCCCTACTGGGTATTGTAACCAAAAACACCAGTGCTGCAATAAATGCGAAATTGTGCAAAAATGTGCAAATAAGCAAAAATAGGTTAAACATTAACTACTTCCCATCCGGGACATCTGGCACTTTGCTCCTACGTGTAAAAATAAGCATTTTTTTTTTGGTAGAAAATTACTCAGAGCCCCCAAATATTATTTTTTAGCAGAGACCCTATAGAAAAAAATGGCGGCTGTTGCAACTTTTAATGTTACATGGTATTTGCGCAGCAACTTTTCAAAAGTGTTTTTTTGGAAAATTAAGAAAAAAACAAAACACTAAAGTTAGCCCAATTGTTTTGTATAATGTGAAAGATGATGTGAATAGATACCTAATGAGTCATGCTTGAAAATTGCGCTTGCTCGTGGAATGGCACCAAACTTCGGTACTCAAAAATCTCCATAGGCAACGCTTTAAAACGTTTTACAGGTTACCTGTTTAAAGTTACAGAGGAGGCCTTCTATAGAATAGTTGCTCTCGCTCTAACGTTCACAACGATATCTCACATGTGTGATTTGAATGCCGTTTACATATGTGGGCATGACGTACTTATGCGTTCGCTTCTGCGTGCGAGCTCACAGGGGCGCTTTAAAAATGTATCTAATTTTTTTTATTGTTTGTTATAATTTTTGGATTTTTACACTTTCCCTTTAAAAAAAAAAATGTTTGATCACTTTTATTCCTATTACAAGGGATGTAAACATCCCTTGTAATAGGAATAGTGCATGACAGGTGCTCTTTAAGGAGAGATGGGAGGTCAATAAGACCCCATATCTCTCCTCCAGGCTGGAAAGCCTGAGATAAAAAAATAAATAAATAAATAAAAAAACAGGGCGATCTCGCTTCAGCTGAGTATATGGCAGTATTTACAACTGCCAGGCCAGTCATAACGTTGTGCCCAGACCTCCGAGAATCATAGAGATGACTGGGGACCATCTGTTATGGTCAACTTCTGCCGCCAGTGGATTCCTTCTCTGGCTCGCCGATCGCAGGGGTGAGCCCGGAGAAGCACCAAAGGGCGCTGGGAGGGGGGGAGTCCCCTCCCGCCACCTGTAAGAACAATCAAGAGGCTGAACTGCCGCTATGATTATTCTTACAGTGAAGGGAATAGCTGGCTGAAGAGCATGATAGCGGGTTGATGCCTGTAGGTGCAGGCATCATCCCGGTATAACCACTGAAACAGGGGGACGTCCATCTACGTCCCTCCGGCGGGAAGTGGTTTTAATCAATACAGTGATACAGTGAGCAAAACAATACAATTTGGTGACTTGATTTTCATATAATAGTGTCCATTCCAGAACAAAATCAGTGTGTCCAGTGATATCCGTTGTGCAAATGTCATCAAATTCCTCGGTGATGTCACCACTCTCCGTTGCACCTCAATCCACAGGGTGTGTGCTAGCAGCTCACCTTCCTCCCTAGACCAGAAGGTCTAAAAGCATTTCGGGTGTAAGTAATTCCTCTCCATGGGTGGCCATATCATATCCTTTCTTCCAATCAGCAATGCGATGGTCTATGGGTCTGTCCACACTCGCTCCCACTATCCACTCTCCTCTCGTCCAGTGGGTGATATTGTTATACAAGAAAGAAAATCCTCATTATGTTGTATTCCAATTAAAATGTATTATATAAAACATGTAGTAATACATTTATAATCGATTACAACAGCATCAGAAACCATGAACTCCGTGATCCGCCGAAAAAACGGAAGTGATGTACCCAACTCCTTCCCGACTAGTTGCGTCACAGTCCACGTGACTTCATCCCTTGTGACGCAACTAGTCGGGAAGGAGTTGGGTACATCACTTCCGGTTTTAGGTCAATTCCGGAAGTTCATGGAATTCATTGCAGTGCCAAGAGTTGGAGGTGGTTGGACAGCTTATAGATTCTTTGCTCAAACTCAGTGGTGGCGGGAAACAAACCTCCCAGTCGCCCCCCCTCCCGCACACCCCCCTCCCCCCCGATCGGCAGATCATCCCACCCTACTTGCCCCATCCACATAGCAGGCAGCTTCGGCGGTTCCCCACTGCTTCTCCTTGGCGGCTTTCTGGGCAGCTTTGGCGGCTTCCCAGCTGCTTCTCCTCCTCGGTGGCTTCCCAGGCGGCTTCCCCACTGCTTCTCATACCGGCCAATCTGGTCACTTCTCCTCCCGGCCAATTGGGTCTTAAGAACCGATTCCTGATTGGCCGGGAGAAGAAGCAGGAAGGCAATAGCGAATAATAATTTGCTATTGTCACACAAGTGGGTGGGCTCGGGGCATGCATTTTGAAGCCAATTAAAGCCTCCAACTCCAAACATGTCTGTCTAAAAAAAAAGAAAAAGAAATCCATGCCTCTGGCACCCTGCATGAAGATTAGGGGAGCGGTGTCCCTGCGCCCCGTATGAGCGGCCTCCACTGCTCAAACTCCTCTCGTTATACTTGAAATTTGATTAGTTATATTTGCTGTACTTTGTTGAGGCACTGCCAGCAATAACTTGTATAAAGCAATTAATACCTTAAAAAAAATCCAGGTATGGATATATTATACATAGTTATGTAGCGCACCCCAGAGCAGAGGAGCCTATGAGGGTCAACAAAGTATTAATTACACCAGACCACCTACTATGACTGACCTAGGTCCTGCTGCTCTTAGATAAAATAACAAAAATAAAAACTACTGACACCCATGGCGGAACTGCCAGGGTAGGAAAGGTTGCCCTTGCGACTGGGCCCTGGCGTTCTGCCACTGTGGAGCGGCCTCAAGACAGCAGGAAGGGGGCCCACTGCAGAACATGTGAAAGGGTGCCGCTATGGGATCGTAATTAAGGGGCCTGCAATAGGAGTAAAGGGCCTCATAATCAGTGGAAGGGCCCTGGGCCCAGAAGCAAGGGCCCCAGCCGGGGGTCAGGGGGGCCCTTCATGGTTTCTTGCACTGGCGCCCTGAAGATTCTAGTTACGCCTCTGACAAGTTGTATTGCCTTATCAGCAGCTCTGACTGTGTCCAATGTGTTAGGTCCAAAGATGAGGTTAAGTTGAAAAGTTGGGATGTAGTTTTGCTGGTAACATTAAAGGGACACTAAAGGTTCCCTTTTTTTTTTTTCTTTTAAGATAACAAACATTTTATACTTAACTCCTCTGTGCAGTTGGTTTTGCACAGAGTGGCCCCCGATCCTCCTCTTCTGGTGTCCTTCTGCGACGCTCCTGGCTCCTTCCCACATCGAGTGACCTGTCGGAGAAGTGGTCTCCTTCGGGGCACCCGTGCGGGCGCGCTCCCGTGTCCTGATGCTGTGTCCATTGACACAGACAACAGGACTCGGCACCGCCCCCCGCAAGTGCCCACGTCATTGGATTTGATTGACAACAGCGGGAGCCAATGGCTTCGCTGCTGTCAATCTATCCAATCAAGAGCCGAGACACAGGCCAGAGAGGGTGTGCACATCTCCGGCTTGGGAATACAGCTCAGGTGAGTAAAACAGGGGGCTGGTGCACTACAATAGGTTTTTTACCTCAATGCATAAAATGCATTGAGGTGAAAAACTGGGAGGGTTTACAACTCCTTTAATGGGGATGTTTAAATCACCAGGAATGATAGTGGGTATTTCAGAGGAGAGAAGTCATCAAGGAAGCGTGACACCAGTTCAGGAGGCCGATAGATCATTGCAATCCTTAGAGAAATGGGAGAAAACAGATAAATCCAGTGCATCTTGAAAGAAGAGAAGGATAGTGAGGGAACGGTGGGAAGGACTTGAAAGGTGCTCATTTGGGACAGAAGCACCAACTCCACCTCCTTTCTGACCACTGGGTCTGGGTGAGTGAGTCCAATGGAGGCCTCCATGGGAGAGGGCCACGGAGAGGCAGAGTCTGATGCTTGAAGCCAGCTTTCTGTGACTGCAAGTAGGTAAAGGGAGTGGGAGACAAAAAAGTAATGGACAGAGGTGAGCTAGTTACAGACAGAGCGGGCATGATTTTTGGGAGAAGGGGGATTGAGATTAAACTGAGTGGCTGGAGGGAGGAGGGTGACGGGCGTGGGCGTGAGATACTGGAGGACCAGGATTAGGGGAGATATCCCCAGAGGTTAGTAGTAGAAGAAGGAGGGTGAGGAAAGATGTGAGATGGATGTGCAAATACTTTCCAGTCCTGGTGTGTGAGTCCTGTGTCCCTGACAATTTTAATGAAGTTCTTCTTTAAGGCAGGTTCAGACAAAGCAATCAAAGCTAATTTTATAGGTACAAGGAAGCCCAGGTTTTGTTTAACTGTGCCCCTTAAGCCCCTCCCACTGTTAAGAGTTCAGAGACACCCACATTTTGCCATGGCGTTCACCTCCCCCGTCAAGTGTCCCTTAGTTCAAAAGTTCAGAGGTATGGAGGATCCTGTGCCCCCTGTCATCATATAAAGATCCTATGCCCCCGCCCCTGGTTATCATTTCAGAATCCTGGGGCCACCTGTCATCATATCAGGATCCTTTGCTCACCTGTTATCATATGAGGATCCTGTGCCCCCTATCACCATATGAAGATTCTGTGCCCCCCTGTCATCATATGAGGATCCTGTGACCCCTGTCATCATAAGGTGGTCCTGTGCCCCCTCTGTCATCATATGAGGATCCTGTGGCCCCCCTATCACCATATGAAGATCCTGTGTCCCCCCTGTCATCATATGAGGATCCTGTGATCCCCTGTCATCATAAGGGGATCCTGTGACCCCCCTGTCATCATAAGGGGATCCTGTGCCCCTGTCATCATAAGGGGATCCTGTGCCCCCCTGTCATCATAAGGGGATCCTGTGACCCCTTGTCATCATATGAGGATCCTGTGACCCTGTCATCATATGAGGATCCTGTGCCCCCCCGTCACCATATGAGGATCCTGTGACCCCCCCTGTCATCATATGAGGATCCTGTGACCCCCCTGTCATCATATGGCAATCCTGTGACCCCCCCTGTCATCATATGGCAATCCTGTGACCCCCCCTGTCATCATATGAGGATCCTGCGCCCCCTGTCATCATATGAGGATCCTGTTCCCCCTGTCATCATAAGAGGATCATGTGCCCCCCCCCCCATATCATCATATGAGGATCCTATGCCCCCCTGTCAGTATAATATGAATACTGTCCCTCAGCCTGGCATTCTATGAATATTCTGTCCCTCAGACATGACACAGTGATATGATGATCCCTCAATATGGTGTCATCCTGATCCTCATTCTATCACATGATTCTGATTACCCCTCCCTCCTCCTGTCAGCTGTCATATGACCAGAGAGGAGGATCGTACCACAGACAGAGGGGGGGGAGATAACTGCTGGTGATCTGTAATGCTGACATCTCTGTACACAGAATGCTGATTATACCCCCGTCCCCGTATAGATGGTACATCCCGGTGTTATATAGGCGGTGTCAGGAAGAGATCGGGTGACACCAAACCAGCAAGATGCCAATGAAGTGCGGAGGAGTGGGGGACACCAAACCGGCCGATGCCACCGTGCAGGAGCTGTGCGACCAGGTGAGGATACAATGTATCGGTGTGCGGGGAGAGGATACAATGTATCGGTGTGCGGGGAGAGGTGACGGAGGATACAATGTATCGGTGAGGGGAGAGGTGGTAGACTAGGATACAATGTATAGGGGGGAGAGGTGGTAGACTAGGATACAATGTATAGGGGGGAGAGGTGGTAGACTAGGATACAATGTATAGGGGGGAGAGGTGGTAGACTAGGATACAATGTATAGGGGGGAGAGGTGGTAGACTAGGATACAATGTATAGGGGGGAGAGGTGGTGGACTAGGATACAATGTATAGGGGGGAGAGGTGGTAGACTAGGATACAATGTATAGGGGGGAGAGGTGGTAGACTAGGATACAATGTATCGGTGGGGGGAGAGGTGGTGGACTAGGATACAATGTATAGGGGGGAGAGGTGGTAGACTAGGATACAATGTATAGGGGGGAGAGGTGGTAGACTAGGATACAATGTATAGGGGGGAGAGGTGGTAGACTAGGATACAATGTATAGGGGGGAGAGGTGGTAGACTAGGATACAATGTATAGGGGGGAGAGGTGGTAGACTAGGATACAATGTATAGGGGGGAGAGGTGGTAGACTAGGATACAATGTATAGGGGGGAGAGGTGGTAGACTAGGATACAATGTATAGGGGGGGGAGAGGTGGTAGACTAGGATACAATGTATACGGGGAAGAGGTGGTAGACTAGGATACAATGTATCGGTGTAGACTCCAATGAAGGAAGAATGTGCTGGATGATAATTGCTTGTCACCCATAGCAACCAATCAGAAGCCAGACTGTTGCTATGGGCAACAAAAGTGTTTTCCCTTTAAATTCTGTTTATATTTTATTGTGCTCAGCCAGGTACAGGGTGATGTAGGACAGCAGAAAGGGAGGGGGGGGGGGTATTGTCTTTAGGAACCAGAGTGTTTAAACATCATAAAAAATAAAGAGATTTTTATTTATTTTTTTTTAATCGGTTTCATCCTCAGATCTATATGGATAACACGAGCTGTAGTGAGCCAGGGGACTCTGTTCTCATACATCATCTGGGGGACTGGGGTTTTTATATAGATGGATTACTGGGGGGGATTTCCATATTTATCTTAAATGAGATCTTGTAAAAGCTTAATCCTCTCTATAGAGGGTAATTCCTTTAAAGTGGGTTCCTTTATCTGCCTAGGGAGAAGTGGAGAAAGCATGAATGGGGTGCTCAGTGGTAGTGGGGGTTTTGTTCGGTTGCTCGGTGAAGGAAGGTAGTGGTGGGGTACTTGGTGATGGTGAACAAATCGATTGGGTCTGTGGTTGAGGAGGTAGTGATGAGTTCCTATTGCTGAAGGTCTTGATGGAGGGTAGTGATGGGTGCTCTGTGGTGAAGGAGCTAGTCATAGGTGCTTAATGGCAGAGGAGGTAGTGGTGGGTGCCCTGTGATGTTGGAGGAGGAGTTGGTGAAAGGAGGTAGTGGTTGGCGCTCTGTGATGGTGGAAGGGGAAATGGTAGATGGAGATAATGGTTGGTTGCTCTGTGATGGTGGATGAGTTGGTGAAAGGAGGGTGTAATGAGTGGTGGTGGAGATGATGGCTGGGTGCTCTGATGGTGGAGGAGGCAGTGGTGGGATGCTCAGTGATGGTGGTGGAGGAGGCAGTGGTACGGTGCTCTGTGGTGGAGGAGATAATGGTTGGGTATTCAGTGGTGGTGGAGATAATGGTTGGGTATTCAGTGGTGGGGGTGCTCTGTGGTGGAGAAGATAGTGGTGGGGGTGCTCTGTGGTGGAGAAGATAGTGGTGGGGGTGCTCTGTGGTGGAGAAGATAGTGGTGGGGGTGCTCTGTGGTGGAGAAGATAGTGGTGGGGGTGCTCGGTGGAGGTGGTGAAGGAAGGTAGTGGTGGAGATAATGTTTGGGTGCTCAGTGGTAGTGCAGGTAGTGGTGGGGTGCGTAGTGGTGGAGGAGATAATGGTTGGGTACTCTGTGAAGGAGGTAACTATTGGTGGGGTGCTTGGTGGTGGAAAGAATGTGTGGGGGTGGAGGAAGTAGTAGTGGGGTGCTCGGGGGTGGAGGAGGTAGTAGTGGGGGTGCTCGGGGGTGGAGGAGGTAGTAGTGGGGGTGCTCGGGGGTGGAGGAGGTAGTAGTGGGGGTGCTCGGGGGTGGAGGAGGTAGTAGTGGGGGTGCTCGGGGGTGGAGGAGGTAGTAGTGGGGGTGCTCGGGGGTGGAGGAGGTAGTAGTGGGGGTGCTCGGGGGTGGAGGAAGTAGTAGTGGGGGTGCTCGGGGGTGGAGGAAGTAGTAGTGGGGGTGCTCGGGGGTGGAGGAGGTAGTAGTGGGGGTGCTCGGGGGTGGAGGAGGTAGTAGTGGGGTGCTCGGGGGTGGAGGAGGTAGTAGTGGGGGTGCTCGGGGGTGGAGGAGGTAGTAGTGGGGGTGCTCGGGGGTGGAGGAGGTAGTAGTGGGGGTGCTCGGGGGTGGAGGAGGTAGTAGTGGGGGTGCTCGGGGGTGGAGGAGGTAGTAGTGGGGTCCTCGGGGGTGGAGGAGGTAGTAGTGGGGTGCTCGGGGGTGGAGGAGGTAGTAGTGGGGTGCTCGGGGGTGGAGGAGGTAGTAGTGGGGTGCTCGGGGGTGGAGGAGGTAGTAGTGGGGTGCTCGGTGGTGGAGGAGGTAGTAGTGGGGTGCTCGGTGGTGGAGGAGGTAGTAGTGGGGTGCTCGGTGGTGGTGGAGGTAGTAGTGGGGTGCTCGGTGGTGGTGGAGGTAGTAGTGGGGTGCTCGGTGGTGGAGGAGGTAGTAGTGGGGTGCTCGGTGGTGGAGGTAGTAGTGGGGTGCTCGGTGGTGGAGGAGGTAGTAGTGGGGTGCTCGGTGGTGGTGGAGGTAGTAGTGGGGTGCTCGGTGGTGGAGGTAGTGGTGGAGGAGGTAGTAGTGGGGTGCTCGGTGGTGGTGGAGGTAGTAGTGGGGTGCTCGGTGGTGGTGGAGGTAGTAGTGGGGTGCTCGGTGGTGGTGGAGGTAGTAGTGGGGTGCTCGGTGGTGGAGGTAGTAGTGGGGTGCTCGGTGGAGGAGGTAGTAGTGGGGTGCTCGGTGGTGGTGGAGGTAGTAGTGGGGTGCTCGGTGGTGGTGGAGGTAGTAGTGGGGTGCTCGGTGGAGGAGGTAGTAGTGGGGGTGCTCGGGGGTGGAGGAGGTAGTAGTGGGGGTGCTCGGGGGTGGAGGAGGTAGTAGTGGGGGTGCTCGGGGGTGGAGGAGGTAGTAGTGGGGGTGCTCGGGGGTGGAGGAGGTAGTAGTGGGGGTGCTCGGGGGTGGAGGAAGTAGTAGTGGGGGTGCTCGGGGGTGGAGGAAGTAGTAGTGGGGGTGCTCGGGGGTGGAGGAAGTAGTAGTGGGGTGCTCGGGGGTGGAGGAGGTAGTAGTGGGGGTGCTCGGGGGTGGAGGAGGTAGTAGTGGGGGTGCTCGGTGGTGGAGGAGGTAGTAGTGGGGGTGCTCGGTGGTGGAGGAGGTAGTAGTGGGGTGCTCGGTGGTAGTAGTGGGGTGCTCAGTGGTGGGGAACAGAGGTAGTGGCAGAGTTTTGCTGTGTATAAATCTGACAATTATTATTGAGAATCTTTCCTCTTCCCCGGGCTGCACACAGTCAGAGGTGGAATTACAATTCTGCAGTCATCTGATCAGGTGACTCATCATAATGTGATTTGGGAGAGGCGCCCACATCATGTGACTTTGTTATGACACCTGGCATTGTCTGCGGTGAGCGACCAGCCGCAGTGTCCCGTGTTCAAGTTCCCTTTTCATCCTCCGGATCCTCTATGATGAATGTCTGCTTATAAGAGACGAGCATTAGGCAGAACTCCGGCCACAAATAAAAATCTATATAGAGGTCACACTGCTCAGATCTGATCATTGATTTCAAACCTTTTCCTATAACAGATCTGACATTTAAATCTGAAATAATTGGGATCTTTATTCAATTCAAATTTTAGTGTAATTTTGTTCTTTCCTTTCTGTACACTCCATGTAATGGAGCCATTTGCCGAATGTGGTGATCTGTCCGGATCTCAATCTTCTCATTTACAGCAGTTTACAAAATCTATTTTCTGGAAAACTAAAGAATAATTAAAATAAAATAAATAAAAGATACCTTTTTCATATAATTTAAAAGTTGTGATGGGTGGGGAAGTAGAATGTTCTTCAGGTTGTATAGTGTGGTTGGGGCTCTCAGGGTCTGGTTGCCTCCAATTGGCACCAATGTGTACTATTATCCCAGCACCCTCCATAGTGTCAGACACTGAAGGGGCAGTCTCCCTCATCTTCTCTTTTTGGCTACCTGAGCTAAAGAGGAGCACAGAGGGTTCATCTCATGTATGTTGTATTACAGCTGGAAGTTAAAAAAAAAAAAAAAAAAAAAATGGAAAGGGACATGCTGACAGAAGGAGAAAGCAGGGTTGAAAATCTGTTAGCTGATTTGCCCGGGGGATGGGTTTGAATGCCAAACTCTGGGCATTTCTCATCAGGATTGAGTGATGCTGGCCATCATTCAAGCTGGAAGACTGAGCACATCTTGTGACGAAGAAGAGGTACTGCAGGGGGCAGCTCTGGATTGGAGAGTATTGTAGCTTGAGGGGGGGGGGTGTTTTTTTGTTTTTGTTTTTGTTTTTGTTTTGTTTTGTTTTGTTTGTTTTGTTTGTTTTTGTTTTGTTTGTTTTGTTTGTTTTGTTTGTTTTGTTTGTTTTGTTTGTTTTGTTTGTTTTGTTTGTTTTGTTTGTTTTGTTTGTTTTGTTTGTTTTGTTTGTTTTGTTTGTTTTGTTTGTTTTGTTTGTTTTGTTTTTTTGTTTTTTTTTTTTGTTTTTTTTTTTTCCCTCCAATAAGATATTAAAAAAAAGCCTAAAATTGGATTTTAATCTTGCTAGATGACTAACAGCTTGTATAAAGTCACAGCCAGCACTTCCATTGAGATTGAGCCCAGTGTTCTCAAGTCAGGAGATGAAAGTTTACTAAAAGCTTTGCACTATAATGGCTTCTCATACTTGGGTATTTCTGATTAAATAAATGATCCCTGTCAATACAGGAGGGCCACTCTCCCCCGAGTAACATTTTTAAAATTTTTTCTCCTCCCAGGTGAAGGCGGAGGTGGAACAAAAAAATGGACGAACGTTTGGCACATTCATTGCCGTCTCATACAAAACCCAAATGGTCAATGGAACAAACTATTTTGTTAAGGTAAGTGCAGTCTGTGCAGCAGCTGACCATGTAGGCTACATGCATGGCAGTATTACACATCGTGGTGCAGATTAAAGTACTGTATATCTAAAATTTCGCATGGCAAACCCTGTCAGATTTTTTTATATTTGGCCATGTGCCCCATTGGGGAGATTTCTTCCCCTACTGTCCTGTAGGTGTAGCACCCCGTTAGTATATAATAGGCTGCGAGGTAAATTTAGTTTAGCTCCTCTGTAAAACATGGAGCAGGGCTTGATTACTTAGGGCTGCTGCTTTATCTCCTCCTGTCTTCTAGAGCAGTGGTCATCAACCCTGTCCTCAGGGCCCACTAACAGGCCAGGTTTTATGTATTACCTTGGAGGAGATGCAGACTAGAATACTCCAATCACTGAGCAGCAAATGATATTACCTGTGATGTATTTCAGTTATCTTGCAAACCTGGCCTGTTAGTGGGCCCTGAGGACAGGGTTGATGACCACTGGTCTAGAGACTTCTATATCAGGGGTGGCCTGTCTATTAAGGGCACAGGGGGTCGTCGTCGTCCCCCCCCAACCCATGCATCTGGCCCCTTGCAGGACATCAGGGGTGGCCTGTCTATTAAGGGCACAGGGGGTCCCCCCCTCCATGCGTCCGGCTCCTTGCAGGACACCGGATGCAGTGGCGGCTGGTGAAGTTTTAGGATGGGGGGGGGTGCCAGACCCCGCCCTTCCTTGTTGACTGCTCCCACTTGGTGAAAATAGGCGTGGTTTCAGCGAAATAGTGGGCATGGCTCTAAGGTGGTGTGGTTGGCGTCTGAGATGAACGAGGGATAGAGGGATGGCAGGCCCAGATCCTACACAACAATAGAAATATTTGTATTCTAGAAAGTTTAACAATCAGCAGATAAAGATACTCCAAACACCTGGTGTTAGCACTTCAATTATCCCGGCACCATGGTTGTTCTGGTGTCAGGATGATTGAAGCGCATTATTTCTATTATTACGTTGTAATATATAATGAAAATCATTCAACTCACCATAATGCAGAATCAGTGGGAGCCCTGAGCGTGTCATTAGCCACGTCGCCTGCCACCAGATGCCATCAGGTGTCCCCAGCGAAGTTCGTCCTCGCATGCAGCCTGTGTCCCACCAAATGCAGCCTGTGTCACATCGAATCCCCCCCCCCCCCTTGTTCTCCATGGGAGCACAGCGGTACTTGCCTTGCTGTGTGGTGTCCTCTCCTACTGTGTGGGCACTAGCAATGGAGGGGTCCGCTGCACTCATACTTCCTGTTTTCCTCTCCCGGGTGCAATGGGAGAGCGAAAAACAGGAAGTGACATCAAACGGGGATGTCAATCAAACCGCCCAGCGGTAGTAATAGATACTACGAGCGCTGAGCGGAAGCTACTTGGCACTTCGGAAAGTGCTGCAAGGTGGGATAAATGCCCACAAATGAAGCGCCGCGTCTGCAATCTTGTGATTGCATAGACGTGGCTCTTCCCATAAGTGCACTGTCTGGCGTCCGAACACAGTGCACTTAAGGACTTTTTTTTATTTTGTTTTTTTTTTAATGGCCAGTATTTTTTTATTTTTTTTGGTGACTTTCTGGAGGAGGGGTGGCACCCATGCGCCCCCTATGGATGGGCCACCACTGGCCAGATGCATGAATTACAATGGTGGGGGTGTTTATTTTTTTTTAAAGGCTCGAATAGGCTTCAAAATAGGGTGGGCTTGGGGTGCAGAGAATGCAGAATGAGCCCACCCAGGTGTTACAACAGCGAATGAATATTCACTATTGTAACACTGATCCTCCTCCCGGCCAATCAGGAAGTGGGTTTTGAGACCAGTCACCAGATTGGCTGAAAGGGCAGGCAATCCTATTGGATGCCTGGGAGGAGCCACACACTGGAAGCCGCCATGATGGAGGAGAGGACAGAGCCGCTACATGCTACCTGCCTAGATGGGGCAGGTGCTGGACCGACCGGGGGGGTGGAGGTGCCGCCGGCCACTCGGGGGGGGGGGGGGGGGCTTTAACTGATCAGCCGCCACTGATCAGGGGTCTGCAAACTTTCTAAACAAAGGGCCAGTTTACTGTCCTTCAGATTTAGGGGGGCTGGACTCAGCATTAAGTAGAAAAGGTCCTGACGTCAGTGGGAGTAAGCCACACTCCATCTTTGGTGTCATTGGGAGGAATTGAGCCCCATTGTTAGTGGATGAAAATAGTGCCCAAGAGTCGGATAAAAGTAAGCAAAGGGCCGCAGTTTAGAGACAACTGTTCTAGAACATAGTGGGAGGTGTGCCCAGAAGGTGGAGGGAGAGCCCATAAGTAGTCTGAGGCCTGAGCAACAAGGGGCAGCGTTCCTGGGTCTAGTCCTGCAGGAGGAGAAACCTGTGCAAGGGCTCTGCCCCCTGGGGCAGGCATCTGGGAGGAAGCCAGCCTGAAGACACACCAGGGTCCCAGCTAGGCTTAGCTGAGGGAGCCTATTTCGAAGTCCTATTCGAAGGGTCCAGTTGGGTCAGGAGACTGCTCACGGGGGAGGGCTGGTAGGAATCTGTGGGAGAGAGCCCAAGTTGTCCAGAGGTAGTGCGAGTCTACATCTCCTTCACTAGGAAGATCCTAGTGGATATCAGTAGGAGGCAACCGATCTGTGGCTGAGTGAATACAAGTCCCAAATTCTGCAGAGTGAGGGTGTGGTGGTTTGAGACTGCGGTTCAGGAAGCTGAGTGGGAACGCGGCTCTCCCGCACTGCATTCCAGTGTGAACAGGCCCTCAATGGGGAGGGGTGCTTTTTTTTTTTTTTTTTTTTTTTTTTTTTTTTTCCCTGAACAAATATGCAGCAAGAATGCATCAAGCAAGATTTTTACACTTCAACAGAATTGCAACAGACCAGTGTGAGGACATGCATAGAATTTAAAGGGAAGCTTTTTTCTTGAGCTTTTCTTGTGCTTTTTTTTTTTAATGCAAAAGTGCTTCCAAAACTGCTCCGTGTGAAAGCAGCCTATTGGCCGAAAAGGTGCCGACAGTGGCTGAAAAGTTCATTCATATTCACTTAAATTCATGAGATTAGAGTTCCACCCAAAGGTGGAACTTCCGCTTGTTCATCACCCCCCCCCCCCCCCCCCCCGCGTGCTTCGTGCAAGGGAACTGGCTGTGAGGTCGAAAGGCTTCATTGCCGGGTTCCCTTACTGGCAATGGCGGCTGCACCCGACTGTTGATCGGCAGCGGTGCCGACATTGTGGGCTCCCTGGACAGGTTACTGTCCATTTGGTTTTTGGCCAAGTACATCCTGAAGTTTTGGTCCAGATATTTCATTTCAGTGCACCACTAGTAATAGTCACTGATTATTTTATCACGTTAATGTCTGACATAGGATTGTTGTAGGTTTGATTTTAGCAATGCACTGTTGGATCATATATTCTGAAGAGCAAGCAAGGGTCCTTCTCTGCAGCATGCTGGCAGAGGACAGGCTTTTCTACTCAAGTTGTAGCTGTGTGGTGTTTTTTTTGTTTTTACAAAAAAAAAGAATACTTTGAATGCTTTAGTTTTTATGCACATGGAATGTATTTAGCCAATTGAAATGCTCAGCTTGGCTTCTACATTTGATTTGATCCACGGGAAGCTCTTCAGCCAGCACCATGCTACTTCTAACTGCTATTGGGGACTCGTACATCTACTAACTATTTGTAATCTCCCCAATGTGATCTGTCCAGTAATTCTTTTAAAGCAGTTTATTTTTCTTTAGGTCCAGATCGATGGGGATGAGTACTGTCACCTTCGTATACACAAGGCGTTTCCGCACGCACAGGAAAAAGTGACCCTGTCCACCACCCAGCTGGGGAAGACCAAGGAAGAGGAGATTGCTTATATAAACTGAGCGGAGTCCGTCCTCGCCGTCCACATGCAGCCTTTCTTATCACTACACTCATCTAATAGACTTTCCGCTCATTCTTTTTATTAAACAAAAATCTCTTCTCAAACTCCGTAACATAAGTCCGGTCTTAGCGCTCCTGTGAGTGCAGTTATTGCAGTGCATTCTGGGATATGAGGCTGCTCCACCTAGAGAATATATTTTGTACTTTTGTTACTTGCCTCCTTGTTTACATGCAGATTTATTAAACTTAGTGCATTTAATGTGTCTGACTGTGCCTCCAACATAACCCGCCCTGGTAGTGTCATAATGCCCATCGCTTCCGTGTTCGTTCCTGTGATGGAAGATCGGTGACCAGACCTCTCTCCATTCCACCCGCCATGATGAAAGGATAGCGGAGTCCAGCTCACATGAGAGCGTTTGGCCAGTGGGGGGCAGTACCTGCGGCACGCTGTGTAAGTGAATGGGCATGCTCTAAAAATTTTAACACAGTGGACAGGAGTGTGTTTAACCACTTAAAGTGCCAAAAGTGGAACTTCTGTACCCCTTGCCCCCTCTCTCTCTCCCCCCCCCCCCCTTTTTTGAGAGAGAGAAAAAAAAATAAAAAATAAAGGCTCTGATATGAATATCTAAAAATGGCAAAAAAAAAAAAAAAAATAGCAGCTAAACAAATGACTCAAGATGCAACCATTAAAAATAGTGCTCTGACACCATATGAAAAAGATAAAGTAAACAACAGTGTGCTAAACTCAACCTCCTATTTGTGATGCAGTGGTAATAATACACAAAATATATATACTTATATACACTTACAGTGCTACAATCCTCTGTGCCAAAATAATAATCAAATGAATAAACTAAAAAAGTTTGGTGATTTAAGTAATTAAATAAATTCCTCCGTATAAAAGCAATAATCAAAGGAAGCCACCTGAGTGTGGATAGCCTGTTCACAGCGGTCCTACTATCAACCAATCCCTCACTCAGACTCCTGCCGGCTTCTTTCAATTTTCAGTGTATAATGGTTCTCACATAATGACAAAAGAAAAGTACATCATTGCGCAATATTACTACTTTGTAATAAATTCTCCAAAGGGTAGGTGATTGCACTCACATTTGTTGATAAACAACCAGCACACATACAACGATCAGACGCTTGTATCGAGAGTCTCCTCACTCCGCATCTAGTATGCACAAGCACCATAGATGTCGTCACTAGGCTCCTCCCCCTAGTGACGACATCTGTAGCTGCTGACTTTTGGGTGGAGCTCCACTTTAACATGAGATGTTATTCAATCCTGTTAAGATTAAAAAAAAGGTTCATGCTCACTTATTTCATCTGCCCATGATTTGGGTAGTTAATGTGAGTGGTAATTTTCCCATCACATGATTGGATAATTGAAGAGAATATTCATATACACTATATTGTCAAAAGTATTGGGACACCTGCCTTTACATGCACTTTAATAGCATCCCAGTCTTAGTCCGTAGGGTTCAATATTGGGTTGGCCCTCCCTTTGCAGCTATAACAGCTTCATCTCTTCTGGGAAGGCTGTCCACAAGGTTTAGGAGTGTGTCTATGGGAATGTTTGACTGTTCTTCCATGGCATGGATGGGCGAGTTTGGGGTGGAGGAACTTGACTGGCCTGCACAGTGTCCTGACCGCAACTCGATAGAACACCTTAGGGATGAATTAGAGGGGAGACTGCGAGCCAGGCCTTCTCGTCCAACGTCAGTGCCTGCCCTCACAAATGTGCTTCTGGAAGAATGGTCAAACATTCCCATAAACCAGGGATATGCAATTAGCGGACCTCCAGCTGTTGCAAAACTACAAGTCCCATCATGCCTCTGCCTCTGGGTGTCATGCTTGTGGCTGTCAGAGTCTTGCTATGCCTCATGGAACTTGTAGTCCTGCATATCCCGTGGTCCGCTAATTGCATATCCCTGCCATAGACACACTCCTAAACCTTGTGGACGGCCTTCCCAGAAGAGTTGAAGCTGTTATAGCTGCAAAGGGTGGGCCAACTCAATATTGAACCCTACGGACTAAGACTGGGATGACTTGAAGATCATGTGTGTGTAAAGGCAGGCGTCCCAATACTTTTTCCACATTTTGTTATGTTACAGCCTTAATCCAAAATTGATTAAATTCATTATTTAATATTGATTTAAATTCACAATTCTACAAACAATACCCCATAATGACAATGTAAAAAAAGTTTGTTTGAAATCTTTGCAAATTTATTAAAAACGCAAAAAATCCCATGTACATAAGTATTAAGGCCTGATTCACACCTATCCATTTTTAGTGCTATTTGCACTACAGAAGGTGTTCCATAGGAAACCATGTTAAATGGACTGTAGTGCAATCCTGCAAAATGCACTAAAAATGCATAGGTGTGAATCAGGCCTCACAGCCATAAAACTCAAAATTGAGCTCAGGTACATCCTGTTTCCACTGATCATCCTTGAGATGTTTCTACAACTTAATTGGAGTCCACCTGTGGTAAATTCAGTTGGTTGAACATGATTTGGAAAGGCACACACCAGTCTATAGAAGGTCCCACAGGTAACAGTGCCAGATGTCAGAGTACAAACCAAGCCATGACATCCAAGGAATTGTCTGTAGACCTCAGAGACAGGATTGTATGGAGGCACAGATCTGGGGAAGGGTACAGAAACATTTCTGCAGTATTGAAGGTCCCAATGAGCACAGTGGCCTCCATCATCCATAAATAGAAGTTTGGAACCACCAGGACTCTTCCTACAAAGGGCCTCCTGGCCAAACTGAGCGATCGGGTGAGAAGGGCCTTAGTCAGGGAGGTAACCAAGAACCCGATGGTCACTCTGACAGAGCTCCAGCATTTCTCTGTGGAGAGAGGAGGACCTTCCAGAAGAACCACCATCTCTGCAGCACTCCACCAATCAAGCCTGTATGGTAGAGTGGCCAGATTGAAGCTACTCCTTAGTAAAAGGCACATGACAGCCCACCTGGAGTTTGCCAAAAGGCACCTGAAGGACTCTCAGACCATGAGAAACAAAGTTCTCTGGTCTGATGAAACAAAAGATGGAACTCTTTGGTCTGAATGACAAGCGTCGTGTCTGGAGGAAACCAAGCACCGCTCATCACCTGGTCAATGCCATATCCCCAAGTTAAGCGTGGTGATGGCAGCATCATGCTGTGGGGATTTTTTGGCAGGAACTGGGAGACTAGTCAGGATGGAGGGAAAGATGAATGCAGCAATGTACAGAGAAATCCTTGAAGAAAGCCTGCTCCAGAGTGCTCTGCACCTCAGACTGGGGCGAAGGTTCATCTTCCAACAGGACAACGACCCTAAGCATACAGCCAAGATAACAAAGGAGTGGCTACGGGACAACTCTGTGAATGCCCTCGAGTGGCCCAGACTTGATTGAACATCTCTGGAGAGATCTGAAAATGGCTGTGCAACGACGCTCCCCATCCAACATGATGGAATTTGCGAGGTCCTGCAAAGAAGAAGAATGGGAGAAACTGCCCAAAAAATAGGTGTGCCAAGCTTGTAGCATTATACTCAAAAAGACTTGAGGCTGTAATTGGTGCCAAAGGAGCTTCACCAAAGTATTGAGCAAAGGCTGTGAATACTTATGTACATGGGAGGAGTCTGTGATACTTAAAAAATGAAATAAAATCTCATGTATATATGTTTAATAAATTTGCAAAGATTTCAAACTTCTTTCACGTTGTCATTATGGGGAATTGTTTGTAGAATTTTGAGGAAAATAATGAATTTAATCCATTTTGGAAAAAGGCTGTGACATAACAAAATGAGGAAAAAGTGAAGCGCTGTGAATATTTTCCGGATGCACTGTAGTGTACTTTGTAAAGTCTGAGCCCCCGTTCACACCTATGCGAATTAGATGCGGCTTACACCGCATCTAATTCGCAGGACATTTTAAAATACATTCATATGAATGCATCTGGTTCACATGTGTGTTGCATTCGCACTGCGCATTGCACAAAAAAGTGTGCGTTTTCTGGGCACTGCGGTGCGAATTACGAGCCCCTTATCTTCTATGGGAACGCATCTGCTTCACAGATGCATTGCGTTCTGAACATGGATTTTCTCCTTCTCCTCACTACACCTCCCCCTCTCCCTCCCCCTGAGCTAAAACGCAGTGATTCCTTTGAACAGGAGATTTTTTTATCTCCCCAGTGAAACCTGAGCTTCAATTCGCACCGCACATGTGTGAACCCAGGCTTAAGGTTCTTAGCTCCTTTAGTAAATTAGCACAACGGAAAAGGCTCCAATGAGCTCTCCTTACACTCATTTTACAAGCCCGATGAGGTCACAAGGAGTATAAAGTTGTATCTTTCTACGAGAACAAAGATGAGCTAAAAAATGACCTGTAGGGCTCATTCCCCTATAGTGTTGCTTCTCTGAAATGTAAACTGCAGTGGAGTTTTTCTTTGTTCTCTGAGGGCATTTGGCAAGCAGTGTGGAGGCAATATGCCACCTTCTCAGCACCTGCTTTAACCCTCAAAATGCTGGCCGAACGTGCTGCAGCTGCGTGCATTGCAAGTGGTTGCAGTGTGGCCCCAGTCACTTGAATGGGTCACATTCAGTGGCAGTACCACCTGCCAAAGCATCATGCTATTTATTTCTGACAAGACATGTGTCCAGTCCCGAATGGCGGCAGACCTTAGTGTTACCACCAGTGTAAATGAGCCCCTACTCTGGATGTTGTGCCCAAAAAAAAAAAGGCAGGAAGGAGGACAAAGGACTAGTCGCCAGTATTGCCTTTGGTCTCCCTGTTAAGACCCCCGTTCACATTGATGCGCTAGACGCAGTGATGGAGAACCTTGGCACCCCAGATGTTTTGGAACTACATTTCCCATGATGCTCAACTACACTGCAGAGTGCATGAGATATCATGGGAAATGTAGTTCCAAAACATCTGGGGTGCCAAGGTTCACCATCACTGCGTCTAGAACCTACCTTTCCAGCGGGGAAAAAAGCCTATTAAAATTATTCCCTCCTATAAATTCTGTGAGACTTCACACATCGCTGTTCATGCCGCATCTTTACAAAAGCGCACAGAAGATGACTTGGGGTTACGTGCCAAAAATCTGCAGGTTGTTATAGAGCAGCCAGCATCCTTAAAGTGTTACTAAACCCTCATTTTATTTTTTTACATTAAAATAACAAACATGTTATATACTTACATGCTCTGTGTAATGGTTTTGCACACAGCAGCCCCGATCCGCCTCTTCTCGGGTCCCCCAGCGCTCCTCCCCACTGATGAGTGCCCCCACAACAAGCAGCTCGCTATGGGGGCACCCGAGTCGACCTGCAGCTCCCTGTGTCCATTCAGACATGGAGCCGTGGCACGGCCCCACCCACACTCTCTCTCTCCTCATTGGCTCACTGACTTTGATTGACAGAAGCGGGAGCCAATGGTGCTTCGCTGCTGTCTCAGCCAATAAGGACGGAGAGTCCCGGACAGCCGAGTCTCTCGTGCAACATTGCCGGGTCAAGAGGGGGCTCAGGTAAGTATTAGGGGGGCTGTTACACGCAGAAGGCTTTTTATCTTAATGCATAGAATGTACCTACTGAGTTTACAATCACTTTAACAATCATCTGACAAGTAATGATCCCCACTGGGGTAGTATGGGAGTTCTGCAATCTTGCCATACAGCTCCTCCAGCCAGCAGGTGTACAGACCTGGAAACTCAGCACAGGGATGGCTGGAACCCCTCATAATGGGCACAGCGGGTGTACAGACCGGGGAACTGAGCACAGGGATGGTGAGAACCCCTCATAATGAGCACAGCAGGTGTACAGACCCGGGAACTCAGCACAGGGATGGTGGGAACCCCTCATAATGGGCACAGCGGGTGTACAGACCGGGGGAACTGAGCACAGGGATGGTGGAAACCTCTCATAATGGGCACAGCGGGTGTACAGACCCGGGAACTCAGCACAGGGATGGTGGAAACCTCTCATAATGGGCACAGCGGGTGTACAGACCCGGGAACTGAGCACAGGGATGGTGGGAACCCCTCATAATGGGCACAGCAGGTGTACAGACCGGGGAACTCAGCACAGGGATGGTGGGAACCCCTCATAATATGGACAGACCTGGGAATGTAGCAGAGGGATCTCACCAATAGAAGCACCAAGGGATAAAAACGTTTTGGGTCTGAGCTTCTTTTTTAAAAGCAATTTCTGTAATAAATGTTCCAAACCAAAACGCTGATTGTCGTTCCTGAATCCAGCCTGGTGAATAACTGAACACAAATGACACGGCTGTCCGGAGGAGATAAAATCACAGGCATACTTCCCTCTGAAAATGATATTTAATGGCTATAAAACATTGTCACAAAAATTTAATACAAAATGGCAGAACGTATCCGTCCGGACAGCCTGATCCTAGAAGTGAGATTTACGTCTGTCAGCTATGTCCAATCACAGACAGGAGAAAACCGATTCCATGTCATGATCCGCTTCACCGGAATCCTCCACTGTCCAATCAGAGCGCAGAATGGAGCGTCCCCTGGGTCACTGGTCCTTCGGAGGTTTGTAGTGTAGCCGGCAGCGCTCATTGAAGATCTGAAAGATGGAAGACGTTTAAAGTGTAACTCTGGACACCGAGTACATAGAATCCAGCAAAACAATGCACCAATGACTGCCACCAAGTCTGAACCCAGAAAGATCAAAAGCTAAAAGGTCATTTCCAAACGTTACCCTCAGAATTGACCTTTTAATAGAATGGACCGCACTCCAGATCAGTTTCGGATGCTTTTTTCCTGTTTTTTTTTCACGTGTTCCAGTGCAGGAAAAATGCAGCATGTTCTTTTTTTTTTTTTTTTATTTCTTTTTTCTGGAACTGGGAAGCCCTGGAACTGACTGCACTGGTGTGAACTATGCAATTGGAAACCATATAACCTACTTTCCATGCTTTTGATGCAGAAAAAAACTCAAAACCGCACTGGACTGCATGTGGCGTGAACTGGCCCTTAACCGCCTGCCGACCAGCGCACCACCATGTACGTCAGCATAATGGCACAGCTGCGCAAATGGGGGTACCTGTACGTCCCCTTTAAATTGCGGGCTAGTGGGCGCGCCCGCTGCATGAGCGTGCCCACGGGTCCCGCAGATTCGATGTCCCTTGGGGGCCCGCGACCATGTCACAGGGCGGCAGAACAAGGCATTTCCCTGTTCTGCCTATTAACACGACAGATCTTCTGCTCCCTGTCATCAGGAGCGGTGATCTCTGTAAGGTCCTAGGTAGGTAGCCCATCCCCCTACAGTTAGAATCACTCCCTAGGACACATTTAACCCCTTGATCGCCCCCTAGTGGTTAACCCCTTCACTGCCAGCGTCATTTACACAGTAATCAGTGCATTTTTATAGTATTGATCGCTATATAAATGCCAATGGTCCCAAAAATGTGTCAAAAGTGTCCGATGTGTCCGCCATAATGTCGCAGTCACGATACAAATCGCAGATCGCAGCCACTACTAAAAAAAAAAAAAACAAACAAAAAAAAAAAAAAAAAAACACCACATTAATAATAAAAATGCCATAAATCTACCCCCTATTTTGTAGACACTATAACTTTCGCGCAAACCAATCAATATACGCTCATTGCGATTTTTTTTTTTACCAAAAATTTGTAGAAGAATACATATCGGCCTAAACTTAGGAAAAAAATTTTTTTTTTTTAAATATATTTTTGGGGTATATTTATTATAGCAAAAAGTAAAAAATAATGCTTTTTTTAAACAAATTGTTGCTCTTTGTTTATAGCGCAAAAAATAAAAAACCGCAGAGGTGATCAAATACCACCAAAACAAACCTCTATTTGTGGGGGAAAAAAAAAGACGTCAATTTTGTTTGGGTACAGCATCGCACGACTGCGCAATTGTCAGTTAAAGCGGCGCAGTGCCGTTTCGCAAAAAGTGCTCTGGTCAGGAAGGGGGTAAATCCTTCCGGGGCTGAAGTGGTTAAAGTGCTTAAACTAGTAGTCATCAACTTTGTTTGTTTAAGCAAAGCATAACTACCCTGGGCCAATCACAGATCGCTAGTAAATTACAGCTGTTTATGAATGTAACCCATTCATGACAGTTGAAAAATTTTATTCAATGATGATCATTGTAACAGCAAAGTGTTAAAAAAAAAAAAAAATCCTGATTACTCCCCCAGAATAGTACAGTGTCACTTTGATGACATTAAACTACTCTGATAAAAGTACGGAAAAAAAAAAAAAAAGTAATGTGAAAAAAAAATCCCCAAACAAACAAAAAACAAAAACACAAATTGTTTAATATCTTGATTTTCCCCAAAAAATTGACAATTTTAGTGCAACTTCGTCATATAAGTGTGAACGAAGCCTTAGGCCCCTTTCACACTTGTGTGACCTGAAAGTCGCGCGACTTGAAGCACTGCCTGTGTAATCTTGAGGTCTATGGACCTTTAAGTCGCATCAAAGTCGGACTAGTGCAGGGACTACTTTGAAGTTGCACAGATATGAACGGTACGCATTGGAAATGACGGGGAGTACGACTTGTCATGCAACTTTGCAGTCCCAAGTCGCAGGACAAGTTGCACAGGTGTGAAAGGGGCCTTAGAGATCACCGCTATCACATCCCTTTACATATCAATGCTTTAAGACTACAATGCCTACAGCGCCCTTATAAATGACCTGTGCCACCTTTACTATTTAGAACAAAACATAAAAAGAGAAAAAACACGATGGACATCACAGAACGAAGTAAGGAATACAAAAAAATCTAAAAATCAAGTCATGTAGAGATCAGCTTCCCCCTGTAATGTCAATTAAGATAAATGGGGGGGGGGGGTCATTCAAATGAGCGATGACACCCGTCCCCGATGCTGAGCTGCTATTTGCTGCATCTACCATGGAGCCGCCCACAGGCAGTCTATAGAAGTGGATGCAGATACAGCGGCTACATGGAGGAAGGGCGTCATCATGCGCCTGAATGAGCCCATAAAAAAAAAGTGACCCTACAAAATACTAAAAGAGAAAAAAAAAGTGGCAAAAAAAGGAAAACCAAAAACAGGGAGAAATCCGAAAAAGCTGCTACTGCAAAACTTCTGAAAATGCTAGTTTCCTGGCTCTGGTCGGGTTTTAATACTCTTATTGGCTGTGCCAGAAAATGCATTTAGAAAATGATGAAAAAAACTCCGGATCCACATTGTTGTTCTGGGTCAGGGTCTGAGAACACCGGATCAGCACGGAGAGCCAGGCAGCTGGCATTTTCAGGAGGGGAGGTCACACTGGCACCCTGCATACTTCTCTCAGCACAGAGACAGGTCACCTTACCTTCCAGCTTCTATCATTCACTACTTCTTCTACGTTCAGCTCAGACTGCAGCAGCTTCAACTGGAAAACAAAGGAGAGAGTGTAAGAGAGGGGCGTCCCCTGGTGGAGGACAATGTGAACTACAGGACACTAAGATTCAGTAGGAGCGTGTGTGAGTCGAGGGGTCCCCCTGCTGGAGGACAATGTACATTACAGGACACTAAGATTCAGTAGGAGCGTGTGCGAGGAGGTCACTTCTGCTGAAAGACCGTGTGAGAAGAGGGCTCCCCCTAGTGGAACGCAATGAGAATTACAGGAAACGAACATCCAGTAGGAGAGTGTGTAAGGCGAGGGTCAGCAACCTGTAGATGGTGGACAGGTGACTGGTAGATCGCGGTCTGGGCTTGCTGACCCGCCATCCTAGAGCATCAAACAGAGTGCAATACAGAGGGACTACTTGTAAAGTTGGAGGTGTAGTAGGGAGTGAGAGCCACATAATCCGATGCCTCCTCTGTGCCACATAATCCGATGCCTCCTCTGTGCCACATAATCCGATGCCTCCTCTGTGCCACATAATCCGATGCCTCCTCTGTAGTGCCGGCTCCTGTTCCATGCGGAATTGAATTATACCAACTGCACTCCACCTCTTATCCCGGCTAGTGGTCTCCAGAGTGGTGCCAGCAACAGGAAAGAAAAGACCTTCAGGTCAGTGTGAAGCAATACACCGGGCAGAATAGTATAAGGCTGCTTTCACACTGAACCGCGACTCAACCCTCAGGGTTTAACCAACACCCCCCCCCCCCAACTTTACATGTGAACGAGCCACAAGGGTGCCACTGCCTTCTGCAACTATGAGCTCATTCACAAGTGCAGCAAGCACTGCTGCTCCACTGACAAGCAATTTCAGTGTATTTGACAGGTGGTGAGGAGGTGATATGTTGCCTGCTCACCACCTGATTTAAACCCATGATTGCCGGGCAATGAATGCGACTGGGACACGGTAGTACAGAAGTTAGAGGTTTAAATCAGGTGTGAGGAGGTGACACTGTGCCCGGAGATCTTGGACTTCTCTCATATTGTTCAGGTAGATCTCCACCTCTTCAAGGTTGTCTACCCCTGGTGTGAGGAGAGGGGTCCCCCTACTGGAGGACAATGTGCATTACAGGACACTAATAGATTCAGTAGGAGAGAGTGGGAGGAGAGGGGACTCCCTACTGGAGGACAATGTGCATTACAGGACACTAATAGATTCAGCAGGAGTGTGTGTGAGAGGGGTTCCCCTACTGGAGGACAATGTGCATTACAGGACACTAATAGAATCAGTAGGAGAGAGTGGGAGGAGAGGGGACTCCCTACTGGAGGACAATGTGCATTACAGGACACTAATAGATTCAGTAGGAGAGAGTGGGAGGAGAGGGGACTCCCTACTGGAGGACAATGTGCATTACAGGACACTAATAGATTCAGCAGGAGTGTGTGTGAGAGGGGTTCCCCTACTGGAGGACAATGTGCATTACAGGACACTAATAGAATCAGTAGGAGAGAGTGGGAGGAGAGGGGACTCCCTACTGGAGGACAATGTGCATTACAGGACACTAATAGATTCAGCAGGAGTGTGTGTGAGAGGGGTTCCCCTACTGGAGGACAATGTGCATTACAGGACACTAATAGAATCAGTAGGAGAGTGTGAAGAGAGGGTTCCCCCTGCTGGAGGACAATGTGAACTACAGGACACCAGGAAATCCATTAGAAGAATGTTTGAGGAGAGGGTACCCCCTGCTGCCAAACAATGAGAATTACTGGACACTAACAGATCCATGAGGCGAGGGGACACCCGATGGAAGACATCAGAATTACAGGACACTAAGGGCTCCTTTAGCTATATTTTTAGCCCCCACCCTTCCCCAATTCCCTTAAACTGCAAAAGCAGCAGACAGGAGTGTTCACATGCTGCAGCCCTGATACTTTGCTTCATCCCCACAGCAAAAAAAAAAAAAAAAAATGATCGCCCGTTTGGAGGGCAATATGGCTGCCATTCAAGCAAATACATGCAGTTGTGGTGCGTTGGTACAGTATTTTATGGCGCTAAAACAGGCAGTGAGGAAATGTCATATCATCTCCTCACCACCTGTCAAACGCCTCTGAAAAGTGATCTGGATGCGGAGCGTATAAACCTAGCCTAATAGATCAAGAAGAAGCTTAACACAAGTATTAGAATGCTGGCAAAATGCGTTAGTGTATGTATAGCCATTTATTTTACGTTTATAATGGATTAGTGAGGCGTTAATCACCTTTATATTTTTGCTCTCTGTGCCCCATTAAAAGGCAGAGGCCAGCCTGAGCTCGTTTGTCTGGGCTTCTCCTACCTTTTGGACTCCTGTGACCCGTTTTCAGTCCGCTCTCTGCTGACGTCACACAGATCAGTCTAGGCACCGCATCATCCAGACTCTGGGAGTCAGTTCCGCCAGGTGCCGGGACTGATGGTCGTCTCAGCCTTTCAGCGAGCCACTGAGATGACCGCTCCCCCCGCCCCCTCCACAGCTCAGCGCTCCAATGAGCGAGGAGGAGGCAGAGCAGGAGAGCTGCTGACTGACAGTCAGCAGGTCTCTGCTTGGGGAGCCGAGAGAACCGAACCATCAGCAGTGTTCGATCGCTTGGTTCTCAGTGCAGAGACGCCGGGGGGACAGATGCAGCATCGCTCCCATGCTACATCCACCAAGGCAAGTATGATTATGGGAAAAACCTTAGTCCCATACTTCTCTTTTAACCGCTTGCCGTCCAGCCGCCGTCATTTTATGGTGGCAGACCGGCACGATCCCGCGAACCGTCGTAGCTATATGTCGACTCGTG